>NC_089847.1:26951431-27206431 GCF_035609145.1 Eleutherodactylus coqui | reverse complement strand
AACTCAGGAAGTATCATCACTCTTTATATCTTTAACAGATTTTTATGTCAGAACTGAAGACGGCAAGATTAATGAAAATGTACCTTATTCGAAAACTCACTCCTTGTACAATTTCTCAAGCTAAAACAGAAAATAACACTGCAAGTCTTTGACAAGAGCGCCACTGCAGAGTATTTATGCCACTATCAAACTTCTTGAAGTAGTTTTGAGACCTGCCATAAATATAGAAAGTAAAGGCACTCTGGGAGAGTAACATGGCATTTTAATGTCCGGCAATAAACAACTCAGGCACCGATGTAGCAGAGCTGAGTTTGCCAGATTTTGTTGAGATGATTTTGCTATTCAGTGTAACTCCTGATGATATTGAAATGTTTCACCTGTACTTGTCCTGAAAGAGTACCCGTCTGCTCTCCCAACACGTCTGTATTAGTCAACACTTGTAAAACCCATAAAATAACAATTCTAGAGGATCTTTTCTTAGAACTCTATTAAAGGGGTTGTCCCGCGGCAGCAAGTGGGTCTATACACTTCTGTATGGCCATATTAATGCACTTTGTAATGTACATTGTGCATTAATTATGAGCCATACAGAAGTTATAAGAAGTTTTTCACTTACCTGCTCCGTTGCTAGCGTCCTCGTTTCCATGGAGGCCGTCTAATTTTCGGCGTCTAATGGCCAAATTAGACGCGCTTGCGCAGTCCGGGTCTTCTCCTTTTCTCAATGGGGCTCCGTGTAGCTCCGTGTAGCTCCGCCCCGTCACGTGCCGATTCCAGCCAATCAGGAGGCTGGAATCGGCAATGGACCGCACAGAAGCCCTGCGGTCCACCGAGGAAGAAGATCCCGGCGGCCATCTTCAACCGGTAAGTAAGAAGTCACCGGAGCGCGGGGATTCAGGTAAGCGCTGTCCGGTGTTCTTTTTTAACCCCTGCATCGGGGTTGTCTCGCGCCGAACGGGGGGAGGGGGGGGGGTTGAAAAAAAAAAAAAAACGTTTCGGTGCGGGACAACCCCTTTAAGGATTTTGGACCAGAATTATGACATCAAAAAGACTCAATTTTGACACAAATGGAGCTTTATTCTGTAAAATTGTGCTTCACACTAAGGGAGAGTTACACAGATACAATATCCACATCAGATATATAAATACAGCATACCGCTACATTAACCCTTTCCAATCCAATTTGTATCCTGGTTTTCCTAGGGGGCTTACTCTTTTTCTGCAGTTATACAATGGTGCTATCTGCTAGCTAAAGCCAGTACTGCATGAGGTGACACGTTGGATAGGCTCCAACAGCAGAGAGGCTGGCAATATACAGTAAGAGAACCCCAACGGACGTCTTCCAATATCGGAGCTGTACAGCCTTAAATCATAATGTCTTCAGACATCAGAAAGTGGTTTGGAAAGGGTTTAGTTTCCATAACATTAGAATTTTAACAGTTGATACCCGTTTTATTGGGCAGACCTGGTACAGTCCTACTCAACATGCATTGAAGCAAATCCTGTGTATTGTTTGCGTCTCATGAGCCGTACAATCTCTCCCTCACCCTATTAAATTTCACCGGGCATTTTCTAATTTTGTAGGCATTTTCTATCTTTTTGTATGGCAAGGTGGAATTGAAAAAGTTCTGCCACCTTGAGAATGTTGGGGGCTGCCTATTCATCCATCTCAAAGCTATTGTCTTGCGAGCCATAAGCAATACTTTAATAAGGAATATCCGGTCATGAAATTGCCAGCGCTCCTCGGCTAAGATTCCCAATAAGCATATGCTCGGATGGAGTGGGACTGGCATCTCCATTAGCTGGCTTAGGAATTCTGTGACCTCCCTCCAATATGCATAGATCTCTGGGCAGCTCCAGGTTAGATGATTAAAATGTTTGCACGGTGCCTGGCAACAATGACATTGATTGGTAGGCACCCTGTTCATTTTGTAAAGTCTAGTCGGTGTTAGATAGCACTAATGTAGTATATACAACTGTGTTAACTTGTTATTTGCAGCTGGTGATACCATGGTATATGAGGACATTGCCACACCCCATACCTTCTTGATGAGGGAGGGGCTGAGTTCTTTCCATCTATCTATTACCGTCATTGGCGTACAGGAAATTTTAGAATGCAGTAGATGGGGTATATAACACCGATATCAGCCCTGAGTGCACAATATGCTTATCAAGGGGTATTGAGAAAAGGGTTGCCTGGGTTCTGGAAATTGTGCCGTAAGGGCATGCCGGAGCTGTAGGTATCTATAGAAACCAGTCCTCGGGACCTGGTAGAGTTGCTGTTACTGTTCAAAGGAAACCAGTACCCTATCAATATATAAATGTTCCAGCATGGTGATTGCCAGGTTTACCCAGTACTGCTTGTCTGGTAAATTCACAAGGTGTGGGAGCGCTCTATTATCCCAGAGAGGGATTTACAAGGGTGTCCCTACCTACTTGGTGAGTGATTTACATGTCTGCCACATTCTAACTGACAGTTCGTGAACAGGCAGCATCGGTTTGGCAAGTACCTCTGGTTTTTCCAGAACGGTCCAGAGGGACATTTCAGACAGGAAAACCATAAAGTGATGCTCAGAGTTTGGGAGTGGAGAATCCGACAACCAGTGGCGAATATATCTAACTTGCCCGGCCAAGCAGTACAGCTTAAAATCTGGTAGCGCCATTCCTGCCCTATCTTTTGGCCGCTGTAGTGTTTCCATGCGAAACTTGGCTTTAGCTTTCCCCTAGACAAAAGACAATGATCCATCACATTTAGTATAAGTTACATCAGAAAACTGGCATAAATTACAGCTGAAATGTATGCTAGCTTCCAGATGGTGTCGATGTCTACTTTTGGCACATAGGACGCCTGAGATGTGCCTAACAAAGGAGGAACTTGATGCCCCTACACCTCAATGTAACAGAACTTACCTACTATTTGTAACACTGGTGTCTTCTTGTATTGCAGAAGATCCTTAGAGCTTTCTCATGCACTAGAAGTTGGGTGCAACTTCTTGCTCTGCACTTTCTATAGCTACACACTTACTAGGAGAACCAATTGGCCCTCTAAACACGTATGGCATATCCATAGACTTTGAGTCTGCCATGGACAACCACTTGAGAAGATTAAAGGGGTATTATGGAAGCTCAATGTTTTTTGAAGTTTTCACCAATCCACTGGAGAGGTGAAAACTGATAGATCGGTAGGGGTCCAACCACTGAGACCACCACCGATCCCGGGAATGGGTTCCGGTTGGTCGGTAAAGATATAGAGTGAAGTTTGCGCAGACATTCTGTCAATCCATATCTGTCAAAGAGATTGCCAAGTGCAAAACAAAATTGCATGGTTCAGCCTTCCTGCCATCATTGGCTTGTATGCTGTGAAAATGGCTCTGTAGTAGGAAATTTGCCAGTCTGAAACATGAACAATTTTCAAAACGTTGTTCATCTCTACCATAATACCTCTTTTAACTAATTACCAGCAATTTTCCACATTTTCATTTTTTTCATTCCTGCATTTTTATTTTTCTGTCAAAAAGCCATATGAAGGCTTTTTTTCTTTTTTTTTTTTTTGCGAGATGAGTTGTGATTTTTACCAGTACTATTTAATGTAGCATATAACGCTTAAGCAACAGAATTGGATATTATATGGTCAAAACCTTATGTAACAATTACAGGCCACTTGTGTATGTTTTCCTTGAAATGCTAATAAAAAAAGAGTTAAAAAATAAATAAAAAATTTAAGAGGAGTAAAATAGAAAGAAATCTGCAATTGCGACATTGCAATTTAGGTTTTGTCTTTATAACATTCACGGTGTGTCAAAAATTACATGTTTAGACTGGATTCAGACGAACGTATATCGGCTAGGTTTTCACGCCGAGCCGATATACTTCATCGCTCTCTGCAGGGGGTGAGGCTGCAAGAGCCAGGAGTAGTGCTCTGAGCTCCCGCCCCCTCTCTGCCTCCTCTTCGCCCCTCTGCATTATTTGCAGTGAAAGGAGGCGGGGCAGGGGTGGGGCTAAGCATTAGCCCCGCCCCCATCTCACCTCTCCTCATTGCAAATAGTGCAGAGGGGCGGAGAGGAGGCAGAGAGGGGGTGGGAGCTCAGTTCCTACTCCTGGCTCTTCCATCCTCCCCCCCCCTGCAGATGAGGACATCGTATATCGGCTCGACGTGAAAACCGAGCCGATATACGGTCGTCTGAATCCAGCCTAAAGGAGTTTTCAGAGTTATTAATTTTATGTAGGTTTTATCTCCGTGCCTAAAACCATATCAAATAAATATACTCAAAGTAGTGCCAGACCATGGCATCTGTGTGGTATCTGACAGATGAAATCACCTGGCCAGAAGGCCTGGTGTTGTTCCATAAACCTGTTACATGGGCTTCTAATGTAGAATCCCCATATTCTGAGACCATAACATCTTTATTTTTGCATCAATGTAGCTTGTGAAGGCTCGCTTTTTGTAGGGCAACCGGCAGCTTCAATCTGCACCCTTTTAGGATACATAAGACTTTTTGACCACGATTTATTTAATTTTGGCGGGGATCTCTGATCGGTCATGGGAATCCAATGGTAACCCAAGATCATGTCACAGGGGGTCTGATGGGGCAGCTTCCATCCAGCTAACTCCTTAGTTGTCATGGTCAGCATTGACCACAGCATCCAAGTAGTTATCAGCCAAGATTGGTGCTGGCCTCAATCTCTGCAATTTCTTATGGATGTTTAGCGGTTTCAAGCAGCCGGCACCTGTCGGGCATTGGTCTATTTGACTTGCCGGCATTTGCCTGCAGCTCCCAAGCCCACTGCATGTGACCGCTCTCTATACATTTACTGCAGTCGATTGCCGACAAGTCAACTGAAACTTCATTATATCCCCATCTTCTCCCATAGCTAAAGGAAAAATCTTCCCTCCTGGATCCAAGGTGAATTAGTATGTAAATGTCGCTTAAGTAACTTTCTATAGTAGTACAAGCCTGAAGGAACATGATATAACATACCGCAATTGATATGGGTTACTAAGTCAGCTCAGAATATAGTGAAAAAACAGGCATTTAAAATTTTCTGATGAGGGTGAACAAATGCCAAGGACTACAAAGGGTCTTCTCTACTAATTAAAATTTTCTTCTAACCTTTGTAGACGTATTTTAATCATCGAAATCTCTGATTGAAATTTTTCTCAGATACAATATGAGTCACTCATCTCCATTTACAGAGGGCAAGTGCAGGGCCCGAACCTCAAGCTGGCATCAGTTGTAAAACACGAGAGGACACTTTGTTACGTCAAGTCAAGCAAAGGCGAATGTGTAGCTCTTAATCTTCTTCTCCAGATCTGGTTAACGTTTCGAGACGTTTCTAATTGAAAGTCCTACTATTCACGAGAGATAATTGATATTTTTGTGAATGATGTTTATGTCACCCGAGTAGAGAAAAATAGCCTGGATTTTTTAGTTTAATTAATAGGAAGATATGAAGGCTAAATTATTAAACCAAATTCATGTATGTCTGTGTAAGCTGATTATAACACAATCTTAAGTATTTTCCATTTGAAGGTGAGTTTCTCAATTAATTTTTCAGCATGCTGCTATTTCAGTTAAGCTCCTCCGCTGAATTCAATAAAACAATCATTTTAATTTGCCCTGTATCAAGCTGTATAAATTATGCATTTTCTAGCATTATTCTTTTCAAGATCCGAGATCTTCTGCTGTGAGGGCCTTGTGAAGTACTATGAAACTTAAATGTATAATAATGATTTGAAAACAAGGTCGGGTGCATCCACCAGAAGACCGATATACCCTCTAGTAGTCCTACATTGAGGGATAGTTATGGTTCCAAATATTACCCCTATGCAAACAGGAATTCAACTACACAAGTACTGACCCCCTATTTAAAAGAATAATAATAATACTTCCTCCCATATACAAAAATATAACTACTATAATTCTGCACTTATGTACAAAAAGATAACTAATATAATACTGTTCCCTGTGTACAAGAATATAACTACTATAATACTGTCCCCTATGTACAAGAATATAACTAATATAATACTGCTCCTATGTACAAGAATATACCTACTATAATACTGCCCCCTATGTACAAGAATATAACTACTATAATACTGCCCCCTATGTACAAGAATATAACTACTATAATACTGCCCCCCTATGTACAAGAATATAATTACTATAATACTGCTCCCTATGTACATGAATATAACTACTATAATACTGCCCCCGTATGTACAAGAATATAACTACTATAATACTACCCCCTATGTACAAGAATGTAACTACTATAATACTGCCCTGTATGTACAAGAATATAACTAATATAATACTGCCCCCTATGTACAAGAATATAACTACTATAATACTGCTCCTATGTACAAGAATATAACTACTATAATACTGCCTTCTATGTACAAGAATATAACTACTATAATGCTACCCCCTATGTACAAGAATAAAACTACTATAATACTGCCCCCCTATGTACAAGAATATAATTACTATAATACTGCTCCCTATGTACAAGAATATAACTACTATAATACTGGCCCCTATGTACAAGAATATAACTACTATAATACTGCCCCCCTATGTACAAGAATATAATTACTATAATACTGCTCCCTATGTACATGAATATAACTACTATAATACTGCCCCCGTATGTACAAGAATATAACTACTATAATACTACCCCCTATGTACAAGAATGTAACTACTATAATACTGCCCTGTATGTACAAGAATATAACTAATATAATACTGCCCCCTATGTACAAGAATATAACTACTATAATACTGCTCCTATGTACAAGAATATAACTACTATAATACTGCCTTCTATGTACAAGAATATAACTACTATAATGCTACCCCCTATGTACAAGAATAAAACTACTATAATACTGCTCCCTATGTACAAGAATATAACTACTATAATACTGCCCCCTATGTACAAGAATACAACTACTATAATACTGCCCCCTATGTACCAGAATATAACTAGTATAATACTGTCCCCTATGTAGAAGAATATAACTACTATAATACTGCCCCCCTATGTACAAGAATATAATTACTATAATACTGACCCCTGTGTACAAGAATATAACTACTATATTACTGAGTACAAGAATATAACTACTATAATACTGCCCCCTATGTACAAGAATATAACTACTATAATACTGCACCCTATGTACAAGAATATAACTACTTTAATACTGCCCCTATGTACAAGAATATAAGTACTATAATACTGCCCCTATGTATAAGAATATAACTACTATAATACTGCCCCCTATGTACAAGAATATAACTACTACAATGCTACATCCTATGAACAAGAATATAACTACTATAATACTGCTCCCTATGTACAAGAATGTAACTACTATAATACTGCCCTGTATGTACAAGAATATAACTAATATAATACTGCCCCCTATGTACAAGAATATAACTACTATAATACTGCTCCTATGTACAAGAATATAACTACTATAATACTGCCTTCTATGTACAAGAATATAACTACTATAATGCTACCCCCTATGTACAAGAATATAACTACTATAATACTGCTCCCTATGTACAAGAATATAACTACTATAATACTGCCCCCTATGTACAAGAATACAACTACTATAATACTGCCCCCTATGTACCAGAATATAACTAGTATAATACTGTCCCCTATGTAGAAGAATATAACTACTATAATACTGCCCCCCTATGTACACGAATATAATTACTATAATACTGACCCCTGTGTACAAGAATATAACTACTATAATACTGAGTACAAGAATATAACTACTATAATACTGCCCCCTATGTACAAGAATATAACTACTATAATACTGCACCCTATGTACAAGAATATAACTACTTTAATACTGCCCCTATGTACAAGAATATAAGTACTATAATACTGCCCCTATGTACAAGAATATAACTACTATAATACTGCCCCCTATGTACAAGAATATAACTACTATAATGCTACATCCTATGAACAAGAATATAACTACTATAATACTGCCCCCTATGTACAAGAATATAACTACTATAATACTGCTCCTATGTACAAGAATATAACTACTATAATACTGCTCCCTATGTACAAGAATATAACTACTATAATACTGCCCCCTTATGTACAAGAATATAACTACTATAATACTACCCCCTATGTACAAGAATATAACTACTATAATACTGCTCCCTATGTACAAGAATATAACTACTATAATACTGCCCGCTATGTACAAGAATATAACTACTATAATACTGCCCGCTATGTACAAGAATATAACTACTATAATACTGCCCCCTATGTACAAGAATATAACTACTATAATGCTACATCCTATGAACAAGAATATAACTACTATAATACTGCCCCCTATGTACAAGAATATAACTACTATAATACTGCCCCCTATGTACAAGAATATAACTACTATAATACTGCCCCCTATGTACAAGAATATAACTACTATAATACTGCTCCTATGTACAAGAATATAACTACTATAATACTGCTCCCTATGTACAAGAATATAACTACTATAATACTGCTTGCTATGTACAAGAATATAACTACTATGATACTGCCCCCTATGTACAAGAATATAACTACTATAATACTGCTCCCTATGTACAAGAATATAACTACTATAATACTGCCCGCTATGTACAAGAATATAACTACTATAATACTGCCTTCTATGTACAAGAATATAACTACTATAATACTACCCCCTATGTACAAGAATATAACTACTTTAATACTGCCCCCTATGTACAAGAATATAACTACTATAATACTGCCTTCTCTGTACAAGAATATAACTACTATAATACTCCCCCTATGTACAAGAATATAACTACTATAATACTACCCCCTATGTACAAGAATAGAACTACTATAATACTGCCCCCTATGTACAAGAATATAACTATTAAATGGCTGTGATTCATTGAATTCTATAAATGGTCAGGTGCTGTCTGTGATTGCCTGAGTGCTGTGACCAATCACAGGCAGCACTCAGCTGTCATTCAATAAATCCCCACCTGTTGAAAGAGCTTCAGAACAGTGGAGGCTAGATGCGCCTGAGTCCCGGCAGCTGAGGAGAGGTGAGTATAATTTTTTTTTACTCTTAACACTTTCTAAGGATGATTTTCAGTGAAGGGCTTATATTAAAGCCCTTCCCTGAAAATCCCTGCAGGGCTTGCCAGCAGCCCATTGCTTTCAATGGGACTGCAGAAGTGCCGGTCCCATTAAAAGCAATGGGAGAACATCGCGATCCTCTGCCACAGCTGTGACAGCTGTGGCAGGCGATTCTTTACTCCCCGTGGGGAGTCCTCTTGACACTGATCACTGTCACAGTACTGTCACAGTGTTCAGTGACAAGGGGTCTCCCCACTGGGGAATATTGACGCGCACCACGGACCTATGGTGCACGCATGTCCTATGTTTTGCAGGTACGTGCGTTTGCCTGCCTGTAAAACACGGACATGTGAACACACCCTAGGGAACCAATGTTTTTAATAGGAGTGTGCGTGTTTTTGTGTGCACAACTGTACGCACATAAACACGCTCATGTGAAGCCACCCTCAAGTCCAGATTTGAAGATCAGCCTCCGGCTTCCATTTTCCCCATTCGAAAAGCAGTGAATGAATAATGATTGCATAACCACACACCCTACCAGCCCTACTGTACTGTAACATATTTCCTTCAGGTCAGGTGATGTCACCTTCTGGTTAGACCAAACCTATTCTTACTTCTTAATATCACCTTATAATCAGATTTCAATGTGATTTCTGATTATTGTTGCAGGGCACAGATTTCTCCTTCTTTGTGAAACAAGTCACGAGTCTCATACTCATTTGTTACAAAAACACCAGGCAGACTTTCTTTTATGAAGTCCTAAAAGGACATCTGTATAGTCAAGGATCAGTAAGGTTATATGGAGATACAGGAAAAAGTTCTAACGGACTCTGCAATTTGGCAATCAACTTCATGTATATTTGTTTATTTATCTTTTTAAGTGTTCCTTTAAAGGGCCATTAAGACACAGAAGGAATGAGAAGAAAGTAAGACATCTATAGCAGCCTGCAGTTTTTAAGGCTTCAGAAACAAATAATCTTGTAGCTCTGTGGTAAAAAAAAGTCCAATCTGAATTCGTAATACCCTGCATTTTGACCATAGGAAGAGGTTGGGCTTAGTTGAGAAGGTGTGGTATCATCTTGATCTATAGGGTGTTGCAATCATGAGGGAAAACGTAGCACGGGGCCCACGCAATCGTGACCAAGAGATGGATACACACGGGTTTCGGACAACTGGCCCTGTGCTACAAGTGAGGATGACATGGCCCTACCTGAGCGGTTACATCGCCCTGATAAAGGGTGGCCCAGCGTTTTTAGAACTGGGCCCTAGCTGCTCCTAGAAACCACGCCACCAGAACAGGACACACAGAGCCCAAAAACACAGCATACAACAGCCAAAATGCAACCACTAGTAACAGGATAAGCTATATATAAATACCAGGTATTAGTTGACATTTTGTTCAAAACATGCAAGCTAGCGGGCCACTTCACGGCTCCTGGGTATAACGCTAGTCCCTACCTAACCAGGAGTCCAGCAGCACTGGACCCAGTTCACACCGCAAGCTGCAACAGCACAGACATACAGAACACAAGTCAAACAGCAATGGTAATGGAAGGGTCCTTGCCCCAATCTAGAAGTTCTGGTGATTAAGTAGTTAGAAGGCTATGGGTGTAGCCAGACCAGTAACCGTACAACCCATTGGGTTGACCAGTAGTTAATAGAAGATATTTTTAAAAATGGAGAATTCACGCGCAACCCTTAAACAGATGTGCATATACTTAGGACCAGCTGGTTTTATCAAATAAAACGTAATAATTTATTTGCCAAATCTCCTAAGCATGTTTACATCCATTTAAGAGTTTCGCCGAATTACCAGGCTTATTTCTGGCTTTGAGAGAAGGCACATCATTGGAATGAGAGAAGCAGGATGGTCATTTTGACAAATTGCCTGCCATCTAGGCAATTCTGTCCACGCTGCTAGGAAATGTTGAGAACAGTGGTAATATGAGGGCACACACATACAGCAAACTGGCTCTAGATGGCTCAGACAGACCACCACAAGAAAGGATTGTTTGATCCACCGACAAACATGAGCAGATCCAACAGATTTGTTGTTCACCATCCAGACACAGGTGGCACCTTCATTACAGAACCCTGTCTCTACCCGAACCATTTACAGGCACCTAGCAGAAGGAAATTTGATGTCATGGTGTCCATTAGGAGTCCTGCTGTTAATATCCCAACACTGTCATCTTCGTTTGCACTGGTGCCATGAACGAAACACCTGAACTGCTACAGACTGGAACCATATGGTCTTTAGCAATGATTCCACAGTTCTGTTTGGGAGCTGATAATAGTCATGCTTGAGTCGAGTATGGAGTATAAAGTAGTTTGCTGTGGACAACCCACGCACATTTAACACAAAGCCACACCCTCTGTATCTCATAATGGTGCCCTTCAGTGCCTCCCTCTCTGTACTAGTGCCCCTCAGTGACCCCCTCTCATTAACTGTGCCCTGTATTGACCCCTCATAGTAATAGCTCTGGCTGAGCTTCATAAGCAATATAATACACTATAACGTAGAAGTATTGCAGTGTATTATAAAAATGAACAAAAGTGGTGAAAATCAGGTTCACTAGTGGAACAGAAGTAACAAAAAATAGATAGTATAAAAAATATATAAATAAAGTCAGAACCCCACCTTTTCCACTTTAGTATGTTAAAAAAAAACAAAAGAAAGACAACCATGACAAATTTGGTATTGCCGTGTTTGTAATGACCCATGTAAGTATGTTATTTAACCCCCACAATGCATGCGGTGGAAAAAAATACAAAAAATCTACTACTACTTAAAAAAAGAAATCACTATACTAAGACCAATATTTTGAAAATACAGTGATCATATAGTGGTAGCTACCAGCTCAACACAGTTGCTTTGAAGATTGCATAAGAACTGATTGGTGCAGATCTGCAATTCGGGATCCCTGCTGATCAGCTGATTGTACAAGATATGTTGCCACTTCAATATTTACATCTGGGTAGGACCATACTTGTACTGCAGAACATATTGATACGTCTGTGCAGGCCATGGAACAAATGCAACCTAAATAAGGACTAAAGAGGAGAAAGGGGAATAGGGATGTCCATACATGCTGGACACCAACAATAAACAAGCATAAACCAAATGTGCTTACAAACACCCAAGGGGAAAACAGGACATCAGACCCAACAACACATCGGACAGCCTTGTAATTACCAATTGTACTAAACAACCAGACAGATTGAAATATTTATAAGTAGGCATGAGGTATTAGTTTGTAGTTTGGCCAAAAAAAGTAAACTCATGAGCCTACGTCAAGGGTCCTCGTTGTCTTGTAAGTCGTAACACTAACAAAACAACTACAACAAAGGAAAGGGGGACCCTGCCTGCAAGCAGGGCAATCATCCCAATACAGACGGCCCCATACTGGAAACCAGGGGCTAACTGTCTTGCCTTAGATGGTAATGAGCAGGAACACCAGACAAGGGAAATACAACATAATGCACACCAAACACTTGCTAACACACTGAACAGGACAGTTCACACCTAGTGTAATCAACACCTTCAGACATACACTGAACAAGTAATTGTTGACACTGAACGTCTGCTCACCTCACAGACAGAAGGGCTGCTCCACAGAATCCAGGACATTTGGGAGGCACCATCAATCCATTCGCTTCTATGGCCAAGTGCATTGATCTCCCTCTGTCCCATAGAACTGAATGGAGTGCTGGTCATGCATGTGCACATCGATTCCATTCTTCATTCACATAAGACAATTGGGGTGTACTGTTCTCAGGATCGCTGGGGATCCAAGTGGTCGGTACCTCAGCGATAAGACATTTATCTGCTATTTTGTGGATAGCGGCTAAACGTCTTTAGCGGGACAATCCCTCTAAGTGTTTTCTGGAGCAGTATACATGAGGCCCATCCATCAAGCCATCTGCTATATGATGATGACTATAAAAACTCCCTGTCAATGTGTATTCTGCACATCAGTAGCTGTAATTAGATAATGAGATTTGTCTCCGGCAATGTCTTACTGCCGCCTTTAATTTTTCTTAGAGATTATTAACAAAGTTAAATATTGCATCTTTAATTAGATTTAGAGAAATATTTACTCTAAAGTCTATAAGAAGAGAGAATGATGCCGTAAAATGTGTGTTTTACTTAGCTTTATAACAACCCAACTCTGAATACCAATCTACTCCTGATTATTCCCCATGCCGGCGTGCAATCTTATTTTTATCACATATAAATGAGAAGAACGTCATTTATAAGCAGCATTGGGAAACCTAAGCCGGATACAATAACAGGTCATCGCGCAACGTCTCTGTCCTCTACAAACAACGGGGTAGGTACTGCAGCATGGATTTATAGCCATGGTGTTGTCTAACCACCTAAATCCTCAAGAGCCTTCTCATCACTTCCAGGACGTGAATTTGAATTAATCACATTTGCTTTCTCACATTCACTTTTTCTGTTTTCAGACGGATGCACACAGCATAGCCATAGGCGCTCCGTATGTCACATTGTAGAGGTTCCATACATATATTCTCCCTTACAGCAATACTTCCTAGGGTATATACCTTAAAGGGCCACTCCAACAAAATTACACTTCTCCATACTTGCCCCCTCTCCTCACCTGATTGCTTTTCATAATTTATAAGTCTTTATAGGTATATTGCAGTCACTTCCATGCAGTGCAGCCACTTGTCTGATACTTATCAGACACCATATCGATGCTGAGATTTCTGATTTTACTATTCTGTGCTATCAATCCCATGATACATCAGCATTACATGAGCAGCTGTGCCATCTCAGGGAAAACATCACCATTACTTTCTTTGTTCACCTAAATAAGCTGCAGGGCATAAGTATACAGTCAGGAGGATGAGCTGTGATCTTCTTCATTAAAACTGTGTGACAGAAGCTGTGTGATTATTATCAGTAACTGTGATAGGAGTATCTGCTCTAAAGAGATTCTGTGGCAGTTCCACGTAATAACATCACACACGTGTGTGAATTTTACATGCGCACAAACGCATAAGGCGAAAATTATAGGACATCGGTTCGCAGAACGCATGTAACTGCGGCAAACCAGTGTTCTGTGTATGTGAAACCCCTGGATGCTGTCACATCCAGGGGTTTCACCTTGCGCTCAATGGGGCCAGCGGCAGCAGTGCCACCCCCATTGAGAACATATAGTGAAGATCGCGATCCTCTGCCACAGCGGTCACAGCTGTGGCAGAGGAGAGCGATGTTTTCCCATTGAATTCAATGGAGCCAGCAATACAGCTGGCTCCATTGAAAGCAATGGGCTGCCGGCAAACTCTGCAGTGATTTTCGGGGAAGGGCTTAAAATATAAGCCCTTCCCTGAAAATCAATTCAAAAATGTGTAAAAAAAATGTATATTCACCTCTCTGCAGCTGCCAGGCCTCAGCCACGTCCAGCTGGCTCTTCTCCTGCACTGCTCTGAGGATTTTTCACAGATGGGGACTTAAAATCCCTGCCTGCTGTAAGGGCTGCCTGTCATTGGCTGAGCACTGTGACCAATTAGAGGCAGCTCTCAGCTATTAAATGACAGCTGAGTGCTGCCTGTAATTGGTCCCTGCACTCAGCCAATCAGAGCCAGCACTCACCCATTCATGAATTGAGCCCCCCCTCCCCCCGATGATGTAAAATTCGCACATGTGACCGCTGCTATTGAAAAGCATGGGTTCTATCTAGTGTGAATTTTTTTGACATATGGAAAAATGCCCGTTAAAAACGCCCGTGTGACTGAGCCCTTACTCTGATTTATAGTTGACAGAAATGAGCTTTATCTAAACATACTGCAAGGCCTCTTTAACCTTTTATCTACTAGACATTTTTCAGGTTTTCACTTTCATTGTTTGCATCCTTATTTTTCAAGAGTCATAACTTTTTGAATTTTCCATCAGCACAGCCATACGTAGGCTTGCTTTTTTGAGGTAGAAGTTGTGTTTTTTAATGGTTTCATCTAATGCATCATGTAATGTGTTAGGGAACTTTCCAAAAATTTAAAGTGTGGTGAAATGGAAAAAAAAAAACAAATGCACCATTTTTCGGAGGGTGGTGTTGCTTTTGCGGTATTCTTGGTGTGGTAAAAATGACTTGTTAGCTTCATGTTATGGGTCAGTATCATTATGACAATAGTTTGGTTATAGAAGTTTTTAGATTTTTTCCGCAGCCAGCAATGGGAGGGGGAGGAGATTAGCTCCACCCCTGTCACACTCCCTCCCATTTCAAACAGCCGGAGGGGAGGAGAGAGGAGGAGAGAAGAGGGAGGGAGTTTAACAGTCACTCTACTAAACTCCCTCCACCTCCCTTCTCTGGCCGCTGTCATGGGCTCCCATAGGAGCCCATTTAGCGGCCGACGTATTCCGGACGGAAAGATAGTTCCAGGACTATCTTTTCGGCCCAGCGTAAAAGCGCCCGGTGCTAAATCGGCCTAGCTGGGTGCTTTTATGCTGTGGGAATACGGTCATGTGATCTGATGCATTGGAATCTAATGCATCAGATCGTAGCATATATCAGCCGTCTTTGAATGTGCTCGTGTGAAAGAGCCCTTACTGCGATACCTAGATAGTTCTGGATTTTTTGGGATGCAGTGATGACAATTACGCCAAGTATTTTTTTTTTATCACTTAGATTGTTTTGTGGAAGGATGGAAAAAGTTTTATTTATTTCTAACATTTTTTACTTAAAAAAATATTATTTAACTTAATTTCACATTTTCTTAAGCCCCCTTAGGAAACCTGATCATCTTGTTGCTTCTACAATACACTGCAATACTTCCAGCACTGCAGCATATTGTATTTTTGATGCTCACATCTTAAGCATGTCACAGTCAGAACTTAATACGGTTACATACATGGCAGTCACCCAACCCCTAACCCATTGGCTGACATTTTTAATGCGGCGCTCAGGATTGACAGTGTATATAAGCCAGAGCTAGCGCTGATCATGGCTGTTTGTGGCAGGTGTCAACCCTTTCAACCAGCCAATACGCACTGGGTATGCAACTGACTCTGCTTTAAAACCCACTTCTATGATAGTAGAAGGGGTTAACCCCTACGGTAATAGTTCTGCTGTTTGGCTTCATCATAGAAAGTGCTGAATCTGGTACTTCATAGTCATGAATAATTTCCAACAGACCCCATTAATTATAATGTGTCCATCATTACACCTGATATTTTACCAAGCAAATTGGCATAGCATGCTGTGCTATTTTGCCTGGGATTTTGTGCCAGATTCCCGGACGGAACCCCCAGTACTGACGCAACGCGTTACAGTTCTAAAACATATAAATACATAATTTTTAAGAATAAACTATGAAAAACAAAAACCTCTTTTTTCTTGTGTGTTAATGACTTTAAATACCGCTAACTGAAAATATTTACATTTTAACTGACGGTTTATTTGTTGCCAACGTAGCACTCAATTACCTTAATTGAAGTCATTTTTGACAGGCATTCAGCCCTCTCCTCCGAAAAAAGAGTCCCTGACGGAATTAGCTTTTTCCTTATCGCCCACCTGAATTGGATATTTATGCAATCTTCTTTTGAAGCACAATTGTTGTCATCATATTTATTGTCTGATGTGAAAACTTCTGCCAGAAGGAGAAAAAAAAATATGAAAGGAATAATCTGAGAAAGTGACACCAGGAAAATCAGAGAAATTGTTAAACCATCAGGCACGTTTTTTTGCAAAGTGGCAAAAAAAAAAAAAAAAAAATGACTTGCGTTTTACAGTTACACATAAATAGGACCTGTAAGAAATAAGATAAAAGAAAGTTTAGCGCTTTGTTTTGTATAACACGCAGCGGTGCGGGTGAGAGGCGCGAGAAGAAAAGACGCAGCAATTTAGATTTAAAATATTAGCTAATAAACAAGTTTAACAAATCTTAACAACACTTCCCATTGTTCTGGGAGCTTAAATGAATAATAAATGTTGTTAGCATAAATTAGTTCTGCCTCGGCATGTTGTGAAAATGAATCTTATTATTGTCTTGTTGTGTTGTTTGAGAGAGAAAAAAAAAGACGGCGTTGATTGATTTTTTTCAAAAAATATTTAATTATCATTATGCTTTTGGTGGCTATTTTTTGACACATCCCTAGAAGGTAGAAAGAAGAGAAACATGACAAAGAAATATAAGAAAGTGACAAAAAAAAACATTTTTCTTAGCAGTTTTTTATCTTTTTTTCCTCACAGGGTTATTCCCCTTCTATGAAATAATCACATATTGCTAATGCTCAGTCACGTAGGGAAGTTTTTCTGTTTTCTGATTGCATAAAAGTGTGCACTAGAGTTGAAAGTCCGGGCAGTGTCTTGAACCCTTTCCAATCCACTGTCTGACGTCTAAAGACATTCTGATTGAACGCCGTACAGCTCAGATGTCAGAAGAAGTCCGACAGGGTATTCTTACTGTAGACTACTGGCCGCTCTGTTGTCGGGGGGCCTCTCCAGCATGTCCCATACCACAGTACTGGCTCTAGCCTGCAGATGGTGCCATTGTCTATTGGCAGAAAGAGAAAGCTTACTAGGAAATCATGAATCCAAAATTGGATTGCAAAGGGTTAATATGGAAATTGACTGGACCAATGGCCAAAGCAATGGAAACAACAGTTGTGTTTCCAAATGTAAAATAATGCACTTACGGAGAAGGACTCCTCAGACAGAGTTTTGCATCGGCTCTTCTGCGTAATCCAGAACTTTAGAAGAGAAGGATTTAGGAGTTCGGATTAATAATAGCCTCAAATTGAGACCACAGTGCTGCCAGGCAGTGGGGAAAGTGATGTAGGATGTTTGGCTGCATAGCTAGAGGTGTAACCAGTAGAAATAGGGAGATTGTGATCCTGCTGTATTGAGCTCTGGTGAGAACACATCTGGAATACTGGAGTCAGTTCTGGAGACCTCATCTACAGAAAGACATTGATAAAATTGAACAAGTCCAAAAGATAGGCTAGAAAGATGGTGGAAGGTCTCAAGAACAAAATTTATCAGAAAAGACTTAACCTGTTCCAAACGAGTTTTGGATTCAGGGTTTCCTAAAAGGCTTTCTCTTTTTGCTGTTATACAACGGTGCCATCTGCTGGCTAAAGCCAGTGTGTGTGTGCCAGAGAGGCTCCGACAGAGTGGCTGGCAATAGACGGTAAGAATACCCTGTCGGATGTTTCTGACATTGGAGCTGTACAAGCTTCAATCAGAATGTAGGAAAACGTCCGACAGTGGATTGGAAAGGGTTTTTAAAGAACTTAATTTGTACAGCCTGAGGAAAGAAGGGAGAGGGGGAGTTGGTGGAAACCTTCAAACATGTTAAAGCTATAAAAAAGGTTCAGGGGGTAAGAGTTTTATTAGGAAGCTAAATATTAGAACAAGGAAGCAAAATCTTAGATTAATTGAGGGAAGATCAGAAATAGCCTCAGGAGTTTGTATTTTGCTGATGGTTGAAGCAAACTTCAAGTAGACATGGTAGGAAAATCAATAATAAGTGAATTTAAGCTGCCTTACTTAAAGATACACTATATATACCTAAGAAAGAGATAAAAAGGCAATAACATAAGGGCATAGTGGGTGGACCATGTGCTATTTTGCTGCTACCTCTGAGGATGCAATGACTTTCCCTATGTAAATCCTCAGAGATTGTTTTTTACTTACAACACTCCCAAACAGCTGCATAATTAGAGATGAGCGAGCACCAAAATGCTCAGATCCTCATTACTTGAGCTAAGCTTTTTGTAATGCTCGAGAGCTCGTTTCGAGTAACGAACCCCATTGAGTCAATGGGAGACTCGAGCATTTTTCAAGGTGACCGATGCTCTGTATTGTTTTCAATGGAGCCGTGGCTGCTGCCGGCGGCTCCATTGAAAACAATGGTCTGCTGGTACCCCTGAATTGTTTTTCAGAAAAGGGCTTTACATATAAGCCTTTCCCTGAAAAACAATAATTTTAGTGTAAAAAAATGAATAATAAAATAACCTTACCTCTCCGCCGCTGCCGTGTCCCCCATGGGGATAAAGAACATGCGGCAGATGTTTCCTTCATCCCCGCTAGTAAAAAGAATTCCCTGCTGCTGCACCTGCCACATCTGTGACAGATGCAGCAGAGGAATTCTTCAATTCCCTACCACAGCTGTCACAGATGACAGCTGCGGTAGGGGATCCAGCTGCCGGCATCCTGAAATTGTTTTTCAGGGAACGGCTTTAAATATAAGCCCTTCCCTGAAAAACAAGAAGAAATGGTGAATAAAATTTAAAAAAAAGAATACTCACCTTTCTTTAGCTGCCGGGGCTCAGCCGCGTCCAGCCGGCTCTTCTCCCTGCACTGCTCTCAGTAGTATTCAGCAGGCTGAATGGGCTGCCTCTGAATGGGTGAGTGCTGCCTCTGATTGGCTGAGCACAGGGACCAATCAGAGGCAGCTCTCAGCTGTCATTCAATAGCTCAGCCAATCAGAGGCAGCCCATTCAGGTGTCAAAGCCTTCCTTGCATTTTCATTGGATAAAAAAAGGCGACAACTTGAGGGGAGGAGAAGGCGACATTTTCTGCGTGGTGCTCGACTCGAGTAACAAGTACATTGAGCAGGCTAATGCTCGGACGAGCATCAAGCTCGGACGCGCATGCTCGCTCATCTCTATTCATAATCTAATTTTTCTGTGTCAAGCACACCTACACACACTAGGGTCAATTTCACCAAACTCTAATACACCTATCTGTATCTGTTTGAATTAAAAGAGAAAATACAATACCTCTAGCAGACTCAGGGGTATAACTTGAAGAATCTAGGATTGTATAATGATTGTGTCTTTTTTGTGGCTCTTGGACCCCCTCAGGATGACTGTTACTCAACAAGCCTGAAAATAATGCAGCTCCAATTACAGGGAAAATATACAAACTCCATGCAGAAGTTGACCTTGGTTGGATTTGAGCTGAAGCTCCAAGTTTTGCAAAAAAAATTGTCACAGCTCAGTAGTCGCGAGTGAGGATAGGGTCCGAGGTGATGTCACAGTGTTGACCCCAGCTCCCATGTTCATTGCACTAGTACGTGTACATTGTCTTTTGGCACTGGTTGACAAGAAAATAACTAGCTCTTGGTGTGACATGGTTAACAGTAGGGATGAGCGAGTATACTCGCTAAGGCACTACTCGCTCGAGTAATGTGCCTTAGCCGAGTATCTCCCCGCTCGTCCCTGAAGATTCGGGTGCCGCCGCGGGGCGGGGAGCTGCGGGGGAGAGCGGGCAGGAACGGAGGGGAGATCTCTCTCTCCCGCCCGCTCTCCCCTGCTCCCCGCCGCAACTCACCTGTCAGCTGCGGCCCCCGAATCTTTAGGGACGAGCAGGGAGATACTCGGCTAAGGCACATTACTCGAGCGAGTAGTGCCTTAGCGAGTATACTCGCTCATCCCTAGTTAATAGGTTGGCTAGGGTAATTGGTTGCTCAGCCAGTCAGGCTGCAATCGTTTGATTATCGTTCAATCGTTGGCCATATTTACACTGTTTGAACAATCCAACAAATTTTTTGAACAATAATTGTTCCCTGTAAAAGGGCCCTAAGGATAGGTCATCAATACCTAAGTTTTGCATAACCCATTTAACAGTCTGTATTTGCCACCAAGATTAACTGAGAAAGATGAGGAGAAGACCTATATAGTCTACCACTACGAGTATATTCTCTATAGAAATAGGATTCTAGTGACCAGTATAGAATCCAGAAGACATTTAAAATGGTTGTCCAGTTGTAAACTATAGATGGCCTATCTTAAGGGGACCAGAAATCTCGATTTAGGCGGGACAGTCCTGCTTTGGAACCCTGTGTCCTGCTTTCTACCAGGACCCCAGCGTGACAGCCATTTCTCCCACTTTTGTCCCACTTTCGGGACGTCCTGTCACCAAGAAGGTGATTAGCAGCCGGGTGCCACAGATCCCCAGCTGGTAATCACTTGCGGCACCACAGCCGGATGCACACACTGACAGCAGTGTATGCATCCGGGATCTTCCTCCCCTCCTACCCAGATCTCTTTGCCTTAGTTCTGCAGGAGATGAGGTCAGGGGAGGAAGCACTGCTGCATGCAGGTGCACACACTTCGCCCACAGCAGCGGTGAGAAGAGGAGCAGTGGTGCTCTAAAGTCCGGGAGGAGGGTAAGTATGTGGGTTTCAAGGGGGTTCTACTAGCTCCTGGGCTGCTGTGGGGGTCATTGCTACTACTGAGGCCACTGTGGGGATCACTATTACCACTGGGACTACTGTGGGGGTCACTGTTACTACTGGGGTCGATATAGGGGACACTATTAGTAATAGTGTTCCCTATATCAGCCCCAGTAGTAATAGTATAGGCTACTGTGGGAGTCACTATTACTACTGGGACTACTGTGGGGGTCACTGTTACTACTGGGGTCGATATAGGGGACACTATTAGTAATAGTGTTCCCTATATCAGCCCCAGTAGTAATAGTATAGGCTACTGTGGGAGTCACTATTACTACTGGGGCCACTATGGGGTTCACTATTACTACTGAGGCTACTGTGGGGGTCACTTTTACTACTGACGCCACTGTGGGGGTCACTATTACTACTGGGGCCACTATGGGGGTCACTATTACTTCTGAGGCTACTGTGGGGGTTACTATTACTACTGGGGCCACTGTGGGGGTCACTATTACTACTGGGGTCGATATAGGGGACACTATTAGTAATAGTGTTCCCTATATCAGCCCCAGTAGTAATAGTATAGGCTACTGTGGGAGTCACTATTACTACTGGGACTACTGTGGGGGTCACTGTTACTACTGGGGTCGATATAGGGGACACTATTAGTAATAGTGTTCCCTATATCAGCCCCAGTAGTAATAGTATAGGCTACTGTGGGAGTCACTATTACTACTGGGGCCACTATGGGGTTCACTATTACTACTGAGGCTACTGTGGGGGTCACTTTTACTACTGACGCCACTGTGGGGGTCACTATTACTACTGGGGCCACTATGGGGGTCACTATTACTTCTGAGGCTACTGTGGGGGTTACTATTACTACTGGGGCCACTGTGGGGGTCACTATTACTACTGGGGCCACTGTGGGAGTCACTATTACTACTGGGGCCACTGTGGGGGTCACTATTACTACTGGGGCCACTGTGGGGGTCACTATTACTACTAAGGCTACTGTGGAGGTCACTATTACTACTGGCACCACTATGGGGGTCACTATTACTACTGAGGACACTGTGGAGGACACTATTACTACTAAGGCCACTGTGGGAGTCACTATTACTACTGGGACCACTATGGTGGTCAATATTACTACTGGGGCCACTATATTGAATTTTATCTTACTTTAGCCACCATTCCCTGTCACCATCTAGGGAAAGTTAGGGTCCCCCTAGGTTCCTGATTTGGGGTTGCCCTCATCCAGGCCACCACCCCACTTATAGGTAGGGTCTTCTCATATTAGAATGGTTTAGGGTTGAATTCCCTGTCTTTTTTTGCCTTTTCGGTGTTTCTTTATTATATATTTAAGCGATATGTGTTTACATTGAGTGTGTATGTATGAGTCAGTTTGGACATAACCTATACGTCCCGGTTGGACTAACATGAACAGTTCTAACCACTGAGCCAATGTGGTGCCTGAACATTACTTCTATAGAGCAAGCTCTGTTGGTATCTAGGCAGTGCATTTAAGGAGCACACCTCATCGCGGTCTCTAAATTTCTGCAGTTGTTGGATGGACTTCTTTTGTATCCACAAATTGTGCCCTTTTTGATGAAACCCCTGATGAAGGCCTACTTTGTCTATGTCTTATCCTGCTCTTGCTATGTAAAAAGTGGTTAGGGGCTTAAGAGGTTGATAACTACATCTTAAAAGGCAAAATTCAAAGTACTATCATAGTCATATAAAACATAGCGCTTATTGACAGCAATGTTTCGACCTTTCACAACCTTTGTCAAGTCTCATAGTTATGCGTTCTATGAGGATTGACAAAGGCCATGCGAGGCCAAAAGCTTGTCGCCTGTAACAGTTCTATGCTGAATGAATAAATGTTATGTTTCATATTGATACTTCAGTGCTTTGGATTTAGTATTTTATATGTTAAGTAATACAATGGAAAGATCACATTGAGCTGAACACAGAGGTAAATCGGACTTATACCATTGATGTGTGATTGATATGCCATGTTGAGATAAAATAATAGAGGACGAACTAGAAATATCCAAAACGTTGATTATTTTAATTTAGCAATACTAATGGACAGTACAATGAAAATAGCCCAAAATGGCATAAAAACTCTAATGCTTATGTCCTTAGGGAAAGACCACTGCCTCTACCTTACCCAATAGCGGGGAATACCATGGCTCTTCTTGTAGCGTAGTACTTCAGCCAACAGAATAGATTACACATCGTTAGGAAAATAATGGATCACCAACAAATAACATTACTTCAAGCGTAGACAATATAAAGGCAACTCTATCAATTATGCACCAATCTGTTGGCAAACATTCCTGGTATTAACTAAACTATACATTTACATGCAGTTCAATTAGAAAAGTGCCTCGGAATGACTAGATTTGCCAGCTGTCCATCAGGTGTTATTTTGTTTTGTTATCAACAGCTAAAAGTCTAGAACATTTTCAAGATGCTGTTGACCTTTACTTTCAATGTACTCAACGGCAGCTTGATTATCGAGAAGATGTTTGTTCGTCAGTTATATTACCCGGAGGGCAGACTATGAATAATTTTGTTATTTGAATACCTTTAGCTGCAGTAAACTCATCACTTTACCAGCTCATATTTATGCATTTTAGTTTTTAATAGGGTATAGAGAATGGCAGACATCAAACACAAGCTCCGTATTCGAAGGCGTGATGAAATATTAGTCTACAGGCTCGTGTGTCTCAATAATACAGTGGAAAATTGTTTTTTAAGGCACATTTCTTGATATTCTTCCCAATCCTTGACATCTTATAGGCACTTTATGACCCAACTTGTGCATGATCTCCTATTTGGCAAAAGTGTTGGGGAGAATCATTGTCCTACAAACCCTAAGGATTAACCATCTGGGCATGACTGTAATGGGTGCAGAAGATAAACTCACACCTAGGCCCATAGGGTCTTTCTAACCCCATGTAAGAAGACCAGTACTATGAATTAAAATATATAGTTGTGGCCCTGTTACAGATGTTGCATTGGGCCGAATAAACATATTTTAAAGTATAACTCACAGGGGAACTGGAATGGAGCTTCGCCAGCTTCTCCCACATCATACAGACTGAGAACTTCTTCCTATACGCAAAATGGGAGAGAGCTGTCAGTCAACACGTTGTGGGCGGGGAGAGACCGGCTCAACCCAACCCTTCCCTTGAAGCTCCGTTCCTGCTCCCTTCTGAGTCATATTCCAAAGTATGTTTATGCTAAAACTCTATGGTGTTTCATAAGAAAACATACATGGACGTGCTATGCATATCTGTCCCGTAATCATGCTGCTCATGGTTAGGGCAGCATGAACCTAGTGACAGGTTCCCTTTAAAAGATGTGTTCACCCAGCAAGCAAGTGTTTGCTCGTTCATTGGGTGATCGGCCTCTTATGCAAATAGGCCAATGTTGGGGCAGTCGAATGTTCATGCCTGATAACTGGCCCAGGCAAAAGGCTCTTTAGGGTTTAAAATTGGAACTGATAACATCTTACAATAATTATTTATGGGGAAAAGAGATCAAAATGTAAAAATATTAAAGGGGTTGTCCCGCGCCGAAACGGGGTTTTTTTTTTTCAACAGCCCCCCCGTTCGGCGCGAGACAAACCCGATGCAGGGGTTAAAAAAGAAAACCGGACAGTGCTTACCTGAGTCCCCGCGCTCCGGTGACTTCTTACTTACCTGGTGAAGATGGCCGCCGGGATCTTCTCCCTCGGTGGACCGCAGGGCTTCTGTGCGGTCCATTGCCGATTCCAGCCTCCTGATTGGCTGGAATCGGCACGTGACGGGGCGGAGCTACCAGGAGCCGCTCTCCGGCACGAGCGGCCCCATTCAGAAAAGAAGAAGACCGGACTGCGCAAGCGCGTCTAATCCGGCGATTAGACGCTGAAAATTAGACGGCACCATGGAGACGAGGACGCCAGCAACGGAACAGGTAAGTGAATAACTTCTGATAACTTCTGTATGGCTCATAATTAATGCACAATGTATATTACAAAGTGCATTAATATGGCCATACAGAAGTGTATAACCCCACTTGCTTTCGCGGGACAACCCCTTTAATTAACCCCAGAAAGTAATTCTCTAATTATCCTATGTATATTGATATCTCCACGCTGATTGACCTACTCTGAAGCCCTATTTTCCATGCTCTAATAATGGTAGTATACATGGGAGCATAATCTGCCATTAATCTGGAAAAGGAGGAATAACAATGGTGGCTCAGCAGACCTAAGATCTACAGTTTTGTTTTGTAGATCTGAGGTCCTAGGTTCAAATCTGACCAAGGACAAATTTTCTCTGTGGGTTTCTTCTTCATAATAATCGCCTTCATTTGTATATTGCATAAATTTATGGAGTAGAAAGCGGAAGAAGCTGAATGGTGGCTTAGTGGTTATCACTATTGCCTTCCAGTGCTGAGGTCCTAGGTTCAAATCTGACAAAGGATGACAGCTGATTGGAGTTTGTATGTTCTATCAAGAATATACATATACAGTGAACACAGACTGTGAATGTGCATGGTATTAATAAGTTGTTCATTGTGGTTTCTTTTTCATAATAATCACTTTTATTTGTATAGTGCATATATTATAGTCCTGGATTCAAACCTGACCAAAGGCAACATCTGCATGGAGTTTGTATTTTCTCCATGTCTTTTTGTGGGTTACTTCTTCATAATAATCACCTTCACTTGTATAGTGCATACATTTATTGAGGAACTAGAGGAAGAAGAAGCATGGTGGCTCAGTGGTTATCACTGTTTCCATGCAGTGTTGAGATCCTAGGTTTAAATCTGGACCAAGGATGATGGCTGGTTGGAGTTTATATGTTCTATTAAGAATATACATATAGGTGGATACAGACTGTGAATGTCAATGGGGACACAAGATATAAAGTACTGTATAAAAAAATGTGATTTTCATGCAGATGTTGGTCAGATATGGACCTAGGACTCGTGAGCTCCAGGAGGACCACCATCTGCCTGAGGTTGGGTTGACAGTGAACTGAAGTATTAGCAAAGTTCAACTGCTTCAGTTTAGCTTCTTGTAGAAGCTATACAGTGAATTTCATGTGTTACTGCACAATGCTCCATCAATTGCCATATGCGTTTAGCTATGTTCTCTATTTTGACACAGTTGTGGATTTCACCCTTTGCTATGCAGTGTAACATGCAGATTTGCTACAGAGTCTCTGCATTTCATTGGTTCCCCTTTAAGAACTCGTGCAAGGAAAGGTGAATTCATTACTTGCACCATTTGGACCATGAATGTATTAATCAGAAATGCTCATAAAAGTTTCTTTCAGATCAGTGCATGTTTGAGAATACAGAAGTTTTCCTGACATGGGGAGTAATGACGAGCATATTTTTCATGGGATGTAATTTGTTGATCCTTTACAAGCTGTTAAATTCTCTAAGTAGGCTTAAATAGGTTTCTCACTGAATATTGGCTGAGATCCATAATACTACTGAAGAACTTCCCAGTTTGGGGATTATGTTATTTCTACCCTACTGCATTGGCACAATGTTTTCTTCCGTTTAGAAAATTGAATATTTGAAGAAAAAAATGTTATTAAATTAATTCATCGGTAAATTCAATAAATAGAATTTACAGCTTCAGTGTGGTCCAAAAGTGTCGAGACATCTGAATAAATGAAAAATGGCGGTTGGGAATGCAATACTGTGTGCGGCTCGTTGCTAAGGGGGCAAATCTGAGAGGGGCGTGTCCAATAGGGTGGCCATTTTGAAACTGCCATCTTAGAACCAAGTCGATATTTGCAAATTGGAAGGGGTACATGTGACATATGTATCCAACAGGGAATTTGATGAGGAATCCATATCTGTGCTTAAATATCATGTAACTTTATTTGTGCCAAAGTTATTAACACATTTTGGGTGGCATGGAATACAACGATGGTTTACTTGATGTACTCCTTAGTCTTTTGAATTCTTAAGGTTATCCTCTGCTCCCATTCACGATGCGCTGAGAGCAACACCTCAACAGAAATGCTTGCACAGGTGTCTAGGATCTGCTGTTACATGGGTGCCACACTCTGGATTTTTACTGCGAAAACCCTGGACTTGACATCATCCCACAAGTAGAAGTCCAAAAGGGTGAGATCCGGCGAGCAATGGGGCCACTTCACCAGGCCAGGATGCTCAATCCACTTCTTTGGAAATTGCTGATCCCAAAACTTGCAAACATCATGACTTGTGTGGAGCAGAGTGTTAAGGCAGTCCTATGCAGTGCTAAGCTCTCACTCACAACCTGAAGGTTGCAAGCTCAATCCCTGCATGGTTCAGGTAGCCGACTCAAGATTGACTCATCCTTCCGATGTCGGTAAAATGAGCACCCAGGTTGCTGGGGGGTAATAAATTACCTGAAAGCGATGCAGAATAAGGCCTCAGCCACACGGGCGCATCAGCACCCGTACACCGGCGCCGATGCGCCCGTGTGACTGCAGGAAGGAGACGGACGTACCTCCAGATGGCCGTCTCTCTGCAGCGCCGGAGGAAAGAACACATGACCGGCAATGAAGCCAGTCACATGTTCTTTCCTCCAGCGCTGCAGAGAGACGGCCGTCTGCAGGTACGTCCGTCTGCTGGTGTCAGTCACACGAGCGCATCGGCGCCGGTGTATGGGTGCCGATGCGCCCGTGTGACTGAGGTCTCAGTTGGTGCTATACAAATAACAAGTCCCTTCCCCTTGTTTGTTCACCTTCCTATTTCTTTATAGAGTTTTTTTGCTTATTGCTAGAAAAATATATTATCAAATTGTCAATTAAGATCTTCACTAACAATTTTTTTATTTTTCTCTCAAAAATTAATAAACATAAACTCATTATTTCTCTATTTTCAATCTGGCAAAACTCTTACTTTGCCTTGTTTTGAGTTATATCTATTTCTGAGAAACAGGGCTGACGACTGGTTGCTTTGGCGGTTATGTTTACATCATGCTTGTGAGATCCAGTACAGTTGGTGTATCCAGTAAGTCGGGACCGCTTCTCAACATATTTGTCAATGTACTTCTACGCTACCATTAGTTAGATGTATGACATTTTGGCATATGCTTTGAAAACGTAATAAAAAAGGAGCTAAATTTAATGGGAGTTGCCAGAATCGGAAGAGTAATTGAATAATCGAAAGTTCCATTATTGTTATTCATTTCAGTGGTGAGCTGTCCGATAAAAGTGCCAGTCTGGCACTGGAACATGAAGGAAAAATAGTGGGATTTTCAATTATAACCACTTTCAGTTTTCTATTGCCAGCAGTGCCCATTACCCTCCATTACACCAACGGCTGGGATCATAAAGGTTGCTACAGCAAGTAAATTATTCTGCCAGCCCTGCTTAGAATAACTGTTATAGGTGAGCACCCTAATACTCTATTCTGTTTGTCTATTTTGACACTCTTCATTTTGGAGTACGGCGTATCTCTTTTTTGCTCTTTTCGATTCGGTTTACATTTGGTTTACAATTGGTAATTTTTATTTGGGTTTTTTTTTTATGGCAAAACTGTAATTAGCCATGCTTTGTCATTCAAGATTTCCGACATTTATCGTGCAATGCACATTATTTTCCAATGGGAGTCCTTAGCATACAAAACCAGAAGTATCACATACAGTTGCCTATATTTACATATAGGCATACATTCAATAAACCTGTACTTCGCCGTGGCTCCTTTTTATCCAGTGAGCCACTTCATGCCGAAGTCCTTGGGCCAACAGAGTATGAAGCGCCAGACTGGGTTGCCATCAGTGTGTATATTCACAAACAGTATATAAAAATAGGGATTAGAGATGAGCGAGCGTACTCGGATAAGCACTACTCGCTCGAGTAATTGGCTTTATCCGAGTACCGCTGTGCTCGGGGCTAAAGATTCGGGTGCCGGCACGGAGCGGGGAGCTGCAGGGGAGAGCGGGGAGGAACGGAGGTAAGATCTTTCTCTCCTTCTCTCCCGCCCGCTCTCCCCTGCTCCCCGCTGCGACTCACCTGTCAGCAGCAGTGGCACCCAAATCTTTAGCCCCGAGCACAGCGATACTCGGATAAAGCCAATTACTCGAGCGAGTAGTGCTTATCCGAGTACGCTCGCTCATCTCTAATAGGGATCTTTTTCTTGATGCACATAATAAAAAAGTTAAGGTGTCTATGATTTTTTTTTGAATGTTCGGGAGCTTGTGAAGGTGGTAATGGCAGCTAGCCCTCAACTTTCCCACAAACTGATATAATAAAGAAAGGCTCTGTTCACAATCATAACATTGGAACAACATAACAGCACTCAGGAGTTTGGGATCATATGAAATGAAGCAAATGTAACTCATCTTTGCATGTCGGCTATTCTTCCCTGGTATCTGTCGCCTTGCTGGTCGGGGAAAAGTTGAGTGGATTTAGGCAGTTGTTTGAGTGTGTTTCCTGAGAAGTAAGGGTCATCATTAATATTCATTCAACTATCTTTCACACCTCTGTCAGAGGGGCCTTTGATCTTATTTCCTCCTTTTGGGACCAGCAAGAAAGCTCCTTATGGTAGTAGTATTAAGAATAACCATTTGAGGGAGATCCCATTGTCTCCCAACCCCTCCAATACGCATCACCCAGACTTGCTGAATGCGATTTCCCACTACTGAGATGGAGCAAAGAAAACAATTAAAACAGGGATTATAGAGCATTTAAATGTCCAAGCTCAAAAGCAATTATATTTTCGAAACTGGGAGTATTCCACGGATGCAGTGTATTCACTCCCTATCACAGAATCACATACCTGTGAACCTAATCATCTGTCATATATCATGTTAGAAGAGTGAAACTAAAAGGACTGGTGGTATAAGTGCAACACTCTTAGCTGGAAGGTATAATAAGCAACAGTGGGATACAACAACTTCTCCTTTATTTAAACATAGTATGTAGTCAGCATAAGAAAACACGTTTTGGGGATAAGACCCCTTCGTCAGTTCAGCTGGTAAAAGTATACAGACAATTAAAGGGTCCCAAAGGGTTAAAAATATCCTGTTTGCCTGTAATATGGCATACAGTTTCTCCAATCCCAATTGCCCGTATTACAAGCAAACAGGATTCTTTTAACCCTTCTGAACCCTCCGATTGACTGTATACTTTTACCAGGTGAACTGACAAAGGGGTTCTATCCCTGAAACACGTTTTCTTATTCAGGCCACAAACTATGTTTAAATAAAGGTTATGAGTGGTTGTGTCTTCCCCAGGGGCCAGCCAGCATACTGGTTGTCCCCTGCAGCCAGAGTGCCCAGAATATAGGGACCTCTCCGGGACTGATGACGGCCCAGAGATGGTCCCGGAGAAGTCCTGTGTGGTCTTGACCTTAACGTTCCTTTTGGCTACACTCAGCCAGGAGTTCCAGGCTACTCTGCATATATATGTCATTCCGGGGGCATTGAGGGACCTCATGGGAAAACCTCTTTCAAGTCTGACAAGGAGAGGTTCTTCTGGGACCAAGGGAGGTTATACTGGGACACCTTCCCGTGCAACTCCCAGCATCAATAGTTGATAAGACAGGTGCCAGATCAGATCCACAGCAATTCAGTGGAAGGGCTCCTCAATAATTGGCAAAGAAACTAAGGGGTCCTTGGGGCAGGGCCCGTATTTCCCTATCCTTTGGCACTTCACACATGACTGACAGTAGTTGGCTATTTCTGAACCCATCTTAGGCCAGTAGAAATGGTGGGCTAACTGGGTTTTGGTCTTACCAACCCATAAGTGTCTGGCCATCTGGATCTAATGGGTGATCCTAAGCAACTCTCCCCTAACCTGGTAAGACTACAACTAGAGGTTGTGTAGGAGGAGGAGGAGGAGGGTGGTTTAGTGGAGGAAGCATACACCGCCGCAGATACCACCACCGAGCTGGGGCCCGCAATTCTGGGGGTGGGTAGGACGTGAGCGGTCCCAGGCTCTGACTCTGTCCCAGCCTCCACTAAATTCACCCAATGTACCGTCAGGGAGATATAGTGACCCTGCCCGCCTGTGCTTGTCCACGTGTCCATTGTTAAGTGGACCTTGCCAGTAACCGCGTTGGTGAGGGCGCGTACAATGTTGCGGGAGACGTGGTCGTGCAGGGCTGGGACGGCACATCGGGAAAAGTAGTGGCGACTGGGAACTGAGTAGCGCGGGGCCGCTGCCGCCATCATACCTTTGAAAGCCTGCGTTTCCATAATCCTATACGGCAGCATCTCCAGGCTGATAAATTTGGCTATGTGCACATTTAACGCTTGAGCGTGCGAGTGCATGGCGGCGTACTTGCGCTTGCGCTCCAACACTTGCACTAGTGACGGCTGGACGGTGCACTGAGAGACATTGGTGGATGGGGCCGAGCACAGCGGAGGTGAGGGTGTGGGTGCAGGCCAGGAAACGGTACTGCCTGTGTCCTGAGAGGGGGGTTGGATCTCAGTGGCAGGTTGGGGCACAGGGGGAGAGGCAGCGGTGCAAACCGGAGGGGGTGAACGGCCTTCGTCCCATCTTGTGGGGTGCTTGGCCATCATATGTCTGCGCATGCTGGTGGTGGTGGCTCCCCGGCTGATCTTGGCGCGACAAAGGTTGCACACCATTGTTCGTCGGTCGTCTGCACTCTCAGTGAAAAACTGCCAGACCTTAGAGCACCTTGGCCTCTGCGGGGTGGCATGGCGCGAGGGGGCGCTTTGGGAAACATTTGGTGGATTATTCGGTCTGGCCCTGCCTCTACCCCTGGCCACCGCACTGCCTCTTCCAACCTGCCCTGCTGCTGCACTTGCCTCCCCCTCTGAAGACCTGTCCTCAGTAGGCGTAGCAAACCAGGTGGGGTCAGTCACCTCATCGTCCTGCTGCTCTTCCTCCGAATCCTCTGTGCGCTCCTCCCTCGGACTTACTCCAATTACTACTACCTGAGTGATAGACAACTGTGTCTCATCGTCATCGTCCTCTTCACCCACTGAAAGCTCTTGAGACAGTTGCCGGAAGTCCCCAGCCTCATCCCCCGGACCCCGGGAACTTTCCAAAGGTTGGGCATCGGTCACGACAAACTCCTCCAGTGGGAGAGGATTCGGAACCATTGCTGCCCATTCTTGGCAGGGGCCCGAGAACAGTTCCCGGGAGTCTGCCTGCTCCTCAGAATGTGTCATTGTAATGGAGTGAGGAGGCTGGGAGGAAGGAGGAGCAGCAGCCAGAGGATTCAGAGTTGCAGCAGCGGACGGCGCAGAATTCTGGGTGGTCGATAGATTGCTGGATGCACTTTCTGCCATCCACGACAGGACCTGCTCACACTGCTCATTTTCTAATAAAGGTCTACCGCGTGGACCCATTAATTGTGAGATGAATGTGGGGACGCCAGAAACGTGCCTCTCTCCTAATCCCGCAGCAGTCGGCTGCGATACACCTGGATCAGGAGCTCGGCCTGTGCCCACACCCTGACTTGGGCCTCCGCGTCCTCGCCCGCGTCCACGTCCTCTAGGCCTACCCCTACCCCTCAGCATGCTGTATTACCAGTAGTGCAGAAACAGAACGCTGTAATTAAATGTGCCGCTTATTGGCCTGTGGTTGGAGGCTGACTTCCCTTACGAAACGCACAGCAGATCCAGGAAACAATTTTGCGCAAGCCTGCTGTAACGCTTAGCTGCGTATTAATTAGGACTACTACCCCCAGCAGATAGATACTGTAGGCAGCGTATAATATTATGTATACTGTTTCCCTCTGGCGGGATGACGGTGCTGATGTAACAGAGACAGCAGATCCAGGAAACAATTTTGCGCCAGCCTGCTGTAACGCTTAGCTGCGTATTAATTAGGACTACTACCCCCAGCAGATAGATACTGTAGGCAGCGTATAATATTATGTATACTGTTTCCCTCTGGCGGGATGACGGCGCTGATGTAACAGAGACAGCAGATCCAGGAAACAATTTTGCGCCAGCCTGCTGTAACGCTCAGCTGCGTATTAATTAGGACTACTACCCCCAGCAGATAGATACTGTAGGCAGCGTATAATATTATGTATACTGTTTCCCTCTGGTGGGATGACGGCGATCATGTAACAGAGACAGCAGATCCAGGAAACAATTTTGCGCCAGCCTGCTGTAACGCTTAGCTGCGTATTAATTAGGACTACTACCCCCAGCAGATAGATACTGTAGGCAGCGTATAATATTATGTATACTGTTTCCCTCTGGCGGGATGACGGCGCTGATGTAACAGAGACAGCAGATCCAGGAAACAATTTTGCACCAGCCTGCTGTAACGCTTAGCCGCGTATTAATTAGGACTACTACCCCCAGCAGATAGATACTGTAGGCAGCGTATAATATTATGTATACTGTTTCCCTCTGGCGGGATAACGGCGCTGATGTAACAGAGACAGCAGATCCAGGAAACAATTTTGCGCAAGCCTGCTGTAACGCTTAGCTGTGTATTAATTAGGACTACTACCCCCAGCAGACACGCAGTAAACTGAAGACGGTCACAGGCAGCCCAAATATAGTATTTTTCCCCAATTTTTTGGAAAAAGCCCACTGCCTATATAGCCTGAATATCTCTTTCCCTGCCTCACCAGTACTGGCCCTATACTCTGTACAATGACTGCAGACTGCGGACGCAATGCTCTGCACGACCGATATACAAAAAAAAAAATGTGCAACACTGCAAAAAGCAGCCTCCACAGTACTGCACACGGTCAGATGTGGCCCTAAGAAGGACCGTTGGGGTTCTTGAAGCCTAAAATCACTCCTAACGCTCTCCCTATAGCAGCTCCGGCATCAGCAGCACTTTCCCTGATCTCTGTCAGAATGCATCTGTGCCGAGCCGCGGGAGGGGCCGATTTTTATACTCGGATGACACCTGATCTCGCCAGCCACTCACTGCAGGGGGGTGGTATAGGGCTTGAGCGTCGCAGGGGGAAGTTTTAATGCCTTCCCTGTCTTTCTATTGGCCAGAAAAGCGCGCTAACGTCTCAGAGATGAAAGTGAAAGTAACTCGAACATCGCGTGGTGCTCGCCTCTAGTAACGAGCATCTCGAACACGCTAATACTCGAACGAGTATCAAGCTCGGACGAGTACGTTCGCTCATCTCTATTAATTAACAAAAATAAACTCTTAAAGGGGTTGTCCCGCGGCAGCAAGTGGGTCTATACACTTCTGTATGGCCATAATAATGCACTTTGTAATGTACATTGTGCATTAATTATGAGCCATACAGAAGTTATAAAAAGTTTTATACTTACCTGCTCTGTGCTGGCGTCCTCGTTCCCATGGAGCCGACTAATTTTCGCCCTCCGATGGCCAAATTAGCCGCGCTTGCGCAGTCCGGGTCTTCTGCAGTTCTGCAGTCTTCTATGGGGCCGCTCGTGTAGAATGCCGGCTCCGTGTAGCTCCGCCCCGTCACGTGCCGATTCCAGCCAATCAGGAGGCTGGAATCGGCAATGGACCGCACAGAAGCCCTGTGGTCCACGGAGACAGAGGATCCCGGCGGCCATCTTCAGCAGGTAAGTATGAAGACGCCGGACCGCCGGGATTCAGGTAAGCGCTGTGCGGGTTGTCTTTTTAACCCCTGCATCGGGGTTGTCTCGCGCCGAACGGGGGGGGGGGGGGGGTTAAAAAAAAAAAAAAACCCGTTTCGGCGCGGGACAACCCCTTTAACACTTCAATTTTTGAGAGCATTCTTACTTTGCAGCATTTTTTTCTACACCTGCCTAAAACAAAGTACTGTATATATCAGATTTCTTTAATTTCTTATGATTGCAGACTCCTTTTATGTATTTATGTTATACTAGACACTGCCTACATTGTGTGATATGTGCCAGCGCCGTCTTAGAAGGATATCCCTTTCAGGTTGGAGATTGTGCTGTTTTTTTTACTTCTAAGCTGTTTAAGGATTTTTGGTGTAATGGTAAACCCACTCTTGTAGGTATATTGCATGAGCAAACAGTGAGTTTGACTTTATTAAGACATACCATACTGTATATCAGAGGTGTACCTTGAAGCTCCTGGGCTCCAATGCAAAACCTGTAACAGGACCCCAACTATAATGCTTTATTCATAGTACTGGGCTCCCTATATGGAGAAGAGAGGCCTTATGGCCCCTCCAAGGCTCCTAGGCCAGGGTGCAACCGCATCCCTTATAGTTACACTAATGCTGTATATTCATATACACTCTTTGTCAAAAACAATCAAGCACCTAAAGGAGTTGTCATGTTGCTGTAAACCTCAATATGCATTTACATCTCAGGAAGATTTGCAAATGAATAGAGATTTTATGTGATTATATGGGCTTTCCACCTGAGGCCCTAAAACTAGTGCCACCCCTGGCCTATAAAAAAAGCTCTCAGAAGCTACTTGTGTATAGTGACCTCTTTTTTCCACTTGTGTAGAGCTTGTTGACCACTAGGCATGTGTTTAAGATGAAATCAAAGGGATTTTGCACAGTTAACAGGGTTTAAGAGGGGGCACATTATTGGAATGTGAAAAGCTAGATGCTTGTGTCAATGAATTGGTGCCACCTGGGTTATTCTTACCAGACTGTTAGGAGGACCAGTGGATGTGTGAGTGCACACAAGGTGACCAGGCTCAGGAGCCCTACAGATCACCAGCAGAGAGGAGCGTCTGACCAGACTGTTAGGAGGTGTTGGCACCAGTGGATGTGTGAGGGCACACAAGGTGACCAGGCTCAGGACCCCCCGACAGACCACCAGTAGAGAGAACCGTCTGACCAGACTGTTAGGGGGTGATGGGACCAGTGGATGTGTGAGTGCACACAAGGTGACCGGGCTCAGGACTCCCCCTACAGATCACCAGTAGAGAGGAGCGTCTGACCAGACTGTTAGGAGGTGTTGGGACCAGTGGATGTATGAGTGCACACAAGCTGACCGGGCTCAGGAAGCCCTCGACAGACCACTAGTAGAGAGAAGCTTCTGATCATCTGACAAGCATGAGCAGCTCTAATTTGCCTTCAATGATTAATCCAGGTTTAGTTTGGGCACTGATGAAAGCTATGTTCATGCCTCTAATGTGGATCGGCACACTGTCCCTACTCTTGGTGTGATGGTCGGGGGGCCATTGCATACAACAGTTGGTCACCCCTAGCAGTGGTACGAGGGACAATGATAGCTCACCAATATGCTCAGGACATCCTGCAGCCACACATGGCAGGGCTTCCAAGAGGCATTTTCCAGCAGGATAATGCTCTGCCACAGCAAATGTAGACTGATATGCCACAGGATACCATACCAACTTGTATGCCTCCATGAACACCCATATCACATCTTGCATCCAAGCTAGAGGCAGCCCAACAGGGTACTAGAGTCTTCATGCCCACTCATATCACATCTTATATCCACGTTAGAGGCGGTACAACAGGGTAATAGAGCTTCCATACCCCCCGTATGACATCTTGTATCCAAGCTAGAAGCAATAGAACAAGGTACTAGAGCCTCCATACCTACCATATCACATCTTTTATCCAAGCTAAAGGCGGTACAAAAGGGTACTAGAGCCTCCATGCCTGCCTGTATCACATCTTGTATCCAAGCTAGAGGCATTACAACCAGGTACTAGAGCCTCCATGTTGACCCATATCACATTTTGCCTCCCTTCAACTGTTCAGTTTTCCACAATAAATTCTCCATTTGCTCTGATATTGTAATCACTTATTTATATCAAATTTACAATAACACCTAGAAAGTTTTATTTGATTCTGACAATTCCTTCTAGGGAATCGATTTTTTTTTTTTACAATGACTTTACTTGGTCTCTTGGCACTATCAGCCCTTTATATTGTTCACACTTCCATCATGGCTTCGATTCTTAGCAGAATGATGCAGATATGACTGATACATTTACAAATTCATTCTATTTAATCCTGATGCCCCTACATTGGCCCATCTGATTTCTTCATCAGTGCATTGGATATATTAGCCAAATAGCCCAATAAGTAACTAGAATTTTTAACAACTTTGTCGAAGCAGAAAAAAGCAAAATCCTTGAGGCAATTTAATAATTTGCTCAACAGAATGCCTCCTTAGTAGAAACATACTTTCAATAGAGAAAAACATCCAATATAAAGTAACTAAAAACTGCTCAAAAATCGGATAACAAAGAAAATCAGCCCAATATTTGTACTGCAGAAGGGAATATTTTCCAGTAACTAAATCTATCCAGACTGATCATTAACTGAGAACTCCTTTAGACCAATTTTCATAGTTCAGTTCCCATTTTGCATGAGAAGTATCCATATTACCCTCGGCATTGTTCCCATACACCGCGGCATTACCATGTTCTTTTCACCAACATATTAAAATTGATTAGATTCCATTAGAATTATTTTCCGTGCGAGGTTCAAAAGGGGATTTTTCATTTCAAGTTTTCATAATATCAAACTAGTCTTTGAGCAGGAATGGATAGACTGTGTTATTTGGATTTTCAATTCTGTAGAGATAGCACTCGAAGCTGATTTAGAGATATATTCATGACCTCTTGTATAGTCTGATCATAATTATCCGACTGAATGTGTATTATTGCTTTTATTCATTGTGTTATGTTGTGTCTTCGGCTCGGAGTTTTAATATTATCCCTTTAGTTCTGAAAGTGCCATAAACATCTCACAAATGTGTTATCTGATGAAGGAAATAGCTATGATACGCAGGGATGTTGTGAATAATACATCAGAGCATATTTGTTATGGAAATAAGTTATTCGAAAAAGCTATTATAGGAGTTGGGGAGTTATGGTGATGGGAAGGGATTGAGAGGCTCTTCGGCAAAAAGTAGAGAGGACTTAGGAACCAAGATATTAAATAACACAAAGAAGGATACTATCTATCTGTGCCTGCTTAGATGCCCAAGCATAAGTAATTCCAGTTGAGGTTGGACCTAATGGGTGACATGAAGCTCCAAAGACACCATAATTTCCAAAGTCAAAGTTATGTTAACAGACTAGGTAGGGGAGAACAATATTAGTGGTTACACTGCCTTTCTTTTGTACTAGGGATAAAAACACAGTAGGGAAGGGACAAGCACAACGGTGTCACAGAGTTGACAGCGTCTTGACTTCCTGGTTTGTTGTGTTGGTTCAAGGTGACCATGACCAGCCCCAGAACATGTGATGCGCTGGGTGGAGTCATTTAGCATGGTGTACCCAGAGATTTACATCTCTCATTGGTTCCAGTGCTGACAGACTGGCTAGGTTGACTTTCAGGTTAGTCAGCCTATTAGTTTCTATGTGAAAATATTCAAACTGAACCCTTGGTTTAATGGTTGCCAGTTATACATCGTGTGTACTGGCAAACGCTCTGTAGACCAATGTGTTCTTTACTCAGTAGTCATGGTGGTTAATATCTCTGTTTAGTGTTCACTTCCATGCCTTGAACTCAAGTATTCTGTTGACTAGCATTCAGTGGGTGGCGTCACCAGTTTGTCTTCGACCAGGTCCCGGCTTCTCTTCTGCAGTAGGTTTGCCCTTGTCAATGTGGATGCTTTACTTGATGGGTATTGGTTTGGGCAGTTCTGGTGATACTTGGTTGCCATGATCACAGTTTTTTGTTGCAGTCCATTCTAGCCTCCTACATTAGACAATAGATATCTCGTTTATCTGTCCTCCAGCTTGTTCTCATGTTCAGCTTTGGAATTTGTCACCTCTGGTTGTAATTACATGTCTTATTAAATATGACACATGGCTTCTAACAACATTGGATTATATGAAGGGCACAAGAGGCACGTGCCTCAAGACCTCGGCCACCTTGAGGATAGAGAGGACATGCAGTACCAACTCTTCTTTTCTTCCCTAGCCCATGGTAGTCATTAGCAATATGGGTAGTGTATGACTGCTCAACTTTGGGGCTCACACCTTTAAGGGAAAAAAAAAATCATCCATCGCTGGCTTCTGGTGATCCTTTCCAGCTACAAAATGGTGGAAAGATAGGCAAACAAGTAAGCCATGACTTGGCTGTCTTCATGACTCTCAAACTTTAGTGGATAGGACCATGCACATGTACAGCCACTTCTCTTATATGCGACTGTGCTAGAGGGTCAAGTGGGCAAAATGTGGCCAATTACCAACATTTGAAACTGCGTTCCAATCTCATTGAAGAGGTATTCCCCAAATCAACTTTAATCACCAATCCATTAGCTAGGTGAAAGACGTCTGACTGGTGGAGTTCTCACCTCTGAGACCTACAAATGGGAGTTCAATGCCCCCTCTTCTCCTCACTCTGGGTTCATTGCACCCCCTACAGTGAGGAGGAGAGTGAATGAAGCAGCGGTTGTGCCTCAATGTTGCCACTTCATTTTTTTCAGTGGGGCTGATAGAAATAGTTGAGTACAAGCACCCAGCTATCTCCAGCAGTCCCATTAAAGATGAATGTGATGACACCCCTGCATGCTCAATGACCGGGGTACAATGAACCTGCAGTGAGAAGAGGGGAATATAGGTCCACCATTCTCAAAATTGGTGTTGGTCTCAGTGATGAGATCTCCACCAAGCAGACTTTTATCACCTATCCTATGGATAGGTAAGAAAAGTCAACATGGGGAATACTCCTTCAAGAGGTACTGTATGGTAACATAAAACCAGGGGAGCCACCTATACTAGCAAGAGGTATTACCTTTGTGTTAAAGTGGACCTTTCATGGTGTAAAGTTAGTAGGGCAGTCTGCATAGTTCTGCAGGCATGGCTCCACTGCTTCTGCACTTGTATCCATGTGCCCTTTTTCAGTTTGGCATTTGTCAAGTGGGCAGTCTCCATTGCTCACTGTCAATGCGTGATGTTGACTACTATAAAGACCCGAATATTCACCATCTATAGTGGTGACTCTAAGTTTTAGTGACCTTTTTATAGGTCCTATTCCAATCACGCATCTCTTCTATACCACCTCAAATCTTAGTTGCTTTGGTGGCCATTACAGAACCCATAACTATTTTGATTATACTTCGCTAGGTGTCACGAGCGGTGGGGTTGTGATGCAGGATTCAGGATATGACACAGTAGCTGAAGTAACCAGGATATACAATATTTATTTAAAAGATTAAAAATAGGATTGAGCAATAATGCAACAATATTGAGTATGGAGTTAAACTTTCACATTCAAAGATCTGGGCACTATCTATCATTAGCTAAAACGTAGGTAAAACAACATGTTTTGTGCAATCTGTAATTATAGTAATTCATTGTGACCAATAACACTCGACTAAGAAATACAGGTTTAGTATAGGATACACAGCTTACCCTTAAGGGTTAACAATCCGATACAGTCTCTTAGAAAAGCTGGTTCCCACATACTGTACATGCCCAATGTACCTTTAAATAACATAATGCATGGACTTGAGTCTCAGAAACTTAACAACAATTCAGGGACCTAAGTAAAAGCCATATCTTCTGGAGCAGGCCTGCTGCATACTTAGAGCTTAACCCTTTACTCATTATGCACACGTAGAACTTTTTCTGAGGCTGGCCTCACTTACAGTTTGGTGTGTGAGCTGCTACTGACCCAGAATAAGGAGTGTGGCTCTACTACTGCTCTCTTTGATTCTTGTCACAGTCCAGTTGCCACTCCAGGTCAGCGCCATAGCACAGCTGCTCTCTACCACTGGGCTCCTAGCAATGGGCACAGCAAATCTCTCAGCCCCTCTTTGACTCCATTCTTTTGCTGTTCAAGTGTGCTTTCTCCTCAGCAGCAGCCTCTTCTTCTCCTCTGTCCAGCACTGGCCCTGCTTACCACCCAGCTCAAATTGTTTTTTTTTAATATCAAGGTGTCCTCCTTCTAGAAAGTTCCCAGTGCATCAAAAATCAGATCAAATTTTTGGGCCAATCTGCACAGTTCATCTTCATAGCATCGTAACCCCAGGGTGAATCCTTTACATGGGGACATGTAGAAAACGTATAGACCCAAATTTACATACAGGTTCACCATGCAAGCTGAGGACAGACCTTAGTAGACATCAAGAGTTTTTGTCAGTTCACTACACCATTTACTTGCTATTTTGACTAATCTGTGGCCATATGGGAGTCACAGTAGCTACAAGTATGTTGTGCTCCAATATAAACACACATGAATTAGCACTTGGGAGGCAATCTTCTGGGTCTTATTTTGCTCACCAGATGGAATAACAGAGTACACTGTGACAGTTTGTATACACGCCGCCCTGTGCTCTGTCTTGATGAGATGCTTCAGGAGCCCAGAAATAAATTGTTAAAGTGGTGAAACTTGGAAGCCCTCTGCTATGGTAATTGATTAGACTGACTTCTGCCATAAATGAGTGTTGGCTGATTGCTTAGTCTTCAAAATTACAGATCTCTTGTGTTTCCGAAAGCAGAAAAACAGAAGTAATTTTTGTAATATTTTGTTTGAAATGAGGGGTCATCCTGCCACTGCAAAAATCGCTTAATTATTAATTATCTTTAATGAGTAACATCAAAAAGATTTTTTTTCCCTGTGAAAATGTCTGAAAATAAGCCAATTTTCTGAATACTGCACAAAACATGTATTCTGTAACATAATGGGATGTATTAATAATATAATATGCTAATTATAATAAAGTATGATATAGAAGATGATCAAAATAATAATACAATACAATATCGACAATTGTAGTCCCACAGGCGTACAGCCGCAGGAACCTTGACTAGTTTTCAATAGTTAAGAAACTTTTGAATTGTTAAGTTAGGGGAAGGTTTAGTACAGAGCTGTGTTTTGGCGCCGCCCCCTTCCGGGGTCTGGGGTGGTTACCTTTAGGCTGGCCAGGGAGGGTCCCTGTTTCCTCTTCCTGAGGCATTGAACTTCCTGTGAGGAAGTGGCAAGGTGATTGGACGAAAGTTGGGTCGCACATTGGTTCTGCTGTCAACGCAGTGTAATATAATATATAAATTATGATTATAAGAGTATAGTCTAATAAAAATTAAAGGGGTTTTCTGTGGCAAATACTACTGATGAGCTCAGGATAGGTCATCAATAGTTGACCGGTTGGGGTCTGCCGCTCGGGACCCCGACTGATCAGCTGAGCAGGAGGAAACTGTCAGTGCCACAAATACACAGAGGTCGGAGTGGAAGCAGTAGAAGTCTCTGTGCTGACCTCCGTGTAGTGGTCGGGGCTTGTAACTGCAGGCACGGCTCACGTGGATTTAAACTTCTATGGTGCGTAAATACATTCCAGAAAGTAGAGCAGGTCCTACTTTTGTTGTGCGTACACAAAATGTGCACTAAAAATATGTTGAAATCAATGTGTTCTATTCTTTGCATATTGCACACGTATATTTTATTATTGGACTGTTCAAACAACGTACTATAGCTCGCGAGTTGGAGAAAAAAGCGGGAAGATATGTCCTGCCCTATCTTTCTCGCATGTAGTATTACTGTAACTCACGAGAAGTTGAAATCAATGGTTTTGTTTCGCCCCGTTATGCGGCTGTGATTTTGATGGCCGCGTAACAGGACTGAAACACGCCCGTCTGCTTAAGCCCTGAAAGAATGAAAAATACTATGGATCCACCAAATCCACACCAAATGGCGCAGATTTTGAAGTAGATTTCTGTGCGGATTTGCTGTGAACCCACCCTTAGGCCGGTTTCACATGAGCACTAATCTTGCGCAATTTTTGTGTGTTGCGAGACTCACATAACTCGCGCGACTATGAACTCCATTTTTTTTTATGTTGTCATACATATCAGCGATGTTTTCCCACGGCATGTCCTATTTTACCGCATTCCTCGCAATGCACAGCCCATTGATTTCAATGGGGCCTTAAATACATCGCATGGCGTGGGATGTAGATGTGATTGCGATGCTAGGTGTCCCATAGTAATCAATAGGGAACACTTCCCATCCTCACACGAGCAATGTGAGGCGTTTTTGCCTGAAAATCGCCTTGCATCAACAGGTAAAACGCACGTTGACAAGAGTGATATCAGGTCGAGAAACTGCGCCCGTTATCGCACTCATCTGTGTGCTGTTAGCCTTAGGCCCAATGTCCACGGGCAAAATGGAATTCAGACATCCGCGCAGGTCTCCCGCACGCGTGATCCACGCCCGTAGGGAATCATTGGACACCCGCAAGTAATTAAATACCTGCAGATTACATTTTTCCTTGGCGTGGGGATCACACGTGCAGCAAAGCACCCGCAGCATGCTCCATTTCATGCGGTTTTCCAGCTTGGACAGCTCCTGTGGCTTCTATTGAAGCCTATGGGAGCTGTCCGATCCCGCGGCACACCCGCAGCTTTTTTTCTTTAGCGCGGCTATTCATGCGCTAATAAAATCGCTCGTCTAGCAGAGGCCTTAGACAGTTTTTAAACATTTCCCTCAGGCCTCCCTCACACGACTGTATGCGTTTCTACGTTCGCCCATACGCGCCGTATAATCGCATGAATGAAGATTTGAACAACCACTAATGCTTAAATAGAGCAGCCGTCTACTTTTTTCAGCATTGGACGCCACAAACTCCTCCCCCTCTTTTTCTCCCAGTTTCCATAGAAGAAAACCAGCGAACAAAAACGGTTGTGTATTTGCTATTTTCCCCGGCGCTATATTTTTTACATGCCAAACATCGTTCATTCGAATGAACACATTGGAATCCAATGCTTCAGATGGTCGCGATTTTTGGGCAATTATTTAAAAAAAAAGCCATTCAACTTAATGCCTTTTATGCCTCAGGACTCGGTCATACGAGCGGATTTAAAAAACGCACTGCGTTCGCAGGAAAGAATTTGCACCTACAAAAGATAGAATATATGGGTGGCAATGGACGTGCTCATGTGGACTTTTTTTGCGCACGCAGTGCGATTTTTTTTCTCCATGCTTGAAAAATCGTGAATATGCGCTAGTGTGACCGAACCCTAAATGCCATTTTATGTCCAGTTGTATAACATGCCGTATAATTTGGTGGCTTTTGGTGGAGCGTGGAGACAGAGGAACGTGCATCCTAAACTTACTTGTTAGAGCTCCTGCCCACTTGCGTTTTTTTACGCTGTGATGTCGCTGCGTTTTTTTTAATACAAATGTTTTTTTAATGCAAAAGTCCCATTGACGAGCGTTTTATCGCGGCTTACTTGCCACGATAAAAGGTCGGCCGAAAATTGCGACCATCTGAAGCATTGTGTTCCAATATGCCCGTTCAGATAGGTGATTTTCCAGTGAGTATTCCAACCCACCGCTTTTACGTGCGGCCTGAAAAGAAAGGACTTGTTCTATCTTTTTGCCAGAATACGTAGGCGATTCCCATAGACTCCTATGGGAGCCTATGAGAGCTGTCTGAAAAGGCGGGGAAGGTGGGAGGGAGTTTAGCAACTGCTTGCGCTGCTAAAGTCTCTCTCCTTGTCGGTAGCTCCCATAGGCTGGGAAGAGAGGGGAGGGAAATTAGCATGGCAAGCGACACTCAAGTCCCTCCCCCTCCCTTTGCTGGCACTACCATAGGCTTCTACGGGAACTTCTATTGCCGTGATCAACTGGAGGGGGAGTGAGGGGCAGAGTCTTTAGCAGCCCTAAAGTCTTTCACCCTGCAGACGGAATTCCGGGCCGCGACGTATATATACGCCGCAGTCCGGTCGTCTGAATGGGCGAGAAAATGGGAGATTTAGATGTGACTTGGTCACGACTTTCTCTTAGGCCTCATGTCCACGGGGAAAATCAGGCCCGCTCCGGATTCTCCATGGAGAATCCGGAGCGGGTCCCTCCTGCCCCGCGGACATGAGAGCTGAAAATAAAAATAAATAAGAATAAACTTACCTCCCGCCCGCTCCGGATTTCCTTTTCGCCGCGGCGTCATCTTCTCTCCGTCGCGGCCGGATCTTCTTTCTTCGGCTCGGCGGATGCGCAGGATGACGTCGGTGACGTGCCCTGCGCATGCGCCGGCCCGAAGAAAAAAGATCCGGCCGCGACGGAGAGAAGATGGCGCCGCGGCGAAGAGAAGAACCGGAGCGGGTGAGTAAATCCCGATTTTTGTCTCCCGCGGATCCGGACGGCTTCCATAGGCTTCAATAGAAGCCCGCGGGGGCCGTCCCCGCGGGAGACCCGCACGAAAATGGGGCATGGTCCAGATTTTTTCATGCTCCATTTTTTTTTTAAATCACTTTTATTGACCATCCGCGGGTATTTATCTACCCACGGGTGGTCAATGCATCCCTATGGGGTGCGGATCACGCTGCGGATTTTAATTCTTCTTTTGCCCGTGGACATGAGGCCTTATTCATGTAATTTCCGTCCGCTATGCGGGCGGCTGAAAATGGTGACGCCTGCGTGTAAGAGCCCTAAGAGTGTTTAATATAATATAGACATATTTACAGAATTATATTTTGGTGATGTACTAACAGATCTAATAGTCTACATTAGTGATAACCCAATGTGTGCCCCCCCCGTGTCTCCGTCCATTGGGTGGGCTGCCAGGAGTGTGCGTTATCTTGTATCACACTGACGATGGAGGGAAAAACACAGAACAAATGTCATCTTTAGGACTCAAGAAGCATGTAAAAGTGAACAGCTGGTGCTCATTTGGCCTACATCCTTCTCCTGTAATGCTTGTAGCTGGAGGCACCAGTAATATTTTAAGCCACTGTCACAGGAACTATCATCGAGCCAACATTTTGAAATGCTTGGATGTTAACAAAAAAATCTCAGCCTTTAACATCTTCATTTCTGAGAGCGATTTTTAAACAATCAGACGGAGATTTCCATTTTAGCGTTTGAAATGTTTCGAGTTTTTTCGCTTTTGTTTTTTACTTTGATGTTTGTAATTAGATTTTTATTTTTTTTTTTTAAACCAGGCAAATGTAAAAATCTGTTTTTTGTAAGTATGTCGACAAGGCTTCTCGTATAGAGTTGAATTGGCCGTAGAATGTAAAACATAAGGATATGCCGCAAGGTAGACGTGTCGGCGCAACTGTTGCCTGAACTGGATTATGTTTACAAATAGGTCTGCAGTATTTTAAAGGGATTGTCCCATAATAAGGGGCTACCTTAAAGGGTTAAATTGTTGCTATGGTGATGGACAGTAATATACACCAAGCATTGTGCCCAAATCACCACATTCTATAAAATTTGTAGCAAATTTTGGCACAACACAACTGAAAATAGTCAATGAGAACTTTCTGATGGTTGGAGGACTGGCAATATAAAGGAGAGGACAGGTTGTTATGCAGTGATCCGGAGGTGTTGCTGGAGAGTTGCTGAAGAAAAGCGCAATAGTCTGCAGAGGAGCTGGTCCTTGTAAGAGAAACAGAAGAGGGGGCATGGAGCCTGGAAGTGAAAGGACAGCTCAGAGAGTGCAGAAAGCATTGTATGAAAGAACATGAGACTGCTTACTACCTGGATGTGTAAAAAAAAAGTGAGTCTGCACTACAGCCCCAACCAAAGATTTTGGAGGGCAGTGGTGGAGTCATGCTCCTGGTCCCAGACAAGCCTGGGCCAGTAGTAGTAACAACTCCCACCCAACAGAACTGTAAGTGAGGCCAGCCTCAATACAAACATTAGGTGTGCACACCACTAGGGATATGATAGTCAAGAAACAGGCCTGTTGTATAGTAGGTACCACACTAAAGGACTTGGACTATTCAGCAAATTTCAATTGCTCGCAGTTATGGACTGGGATAGTTACAGTTTGAATGCCGTGCTTCTAATGCTCTATTGATACGAGTAGAGTGTTATCCCTTTAAAGAAGAACTGTGGATTGTGTGATTTTGTTTTTCTGTATTACAGAAAAACAAAAAGGCAGCAGAATCTGGATGAAGGGGTCGATATATGATGATGCCTTGGTCCTGAATTCCCTGCTTTTTTGTGCTTATATGGAGTTATTTCAATAAATAGTCTAGATTTCTACATTTCTACCTCAGTATGTGCTGCCTGGTTTCTACAATCACCTACTATTAGAGCCATTGATGGTGTGGCTTCTAGTTAGGGAATTGCTAGGTAATGCAAAGTCCACTGGTGCAAGCACTGAGTCATGACTGATGTTGAGGCTTGACATCACATTGTGATGTTTTAGGGCAGACTGTTTTTGCGGGGAGGTTTGCCATTGCCTTCCCCTGTCATCTTTACCCCCAGTAGGCTGGGCATTCATTTTGCTGACCTCGGAAGGATGGAAGGCTGATTCAACCTTAAGCTGGCTTCTTGACCCAAGCACGTATTGGACCAGCAACCTTCAGGTCATGAGCAAGAGCTTCGGACTTGATTTCTGCTGCCTTAACACTCTGCACCATACAAGGCTCTGTTAGGGAATTGCTAACACCCTTGCAATTACAGTCCATTCCGATAAATTGCTGTCCTTTTAATACCAGGACATCTTAGTCTGCCTGAATAGAAAAAGTGCAAGAGTAGGTGGAACTACCCCCCCCCCCCCCCAAAAAAAAAAAAAAAAAAGTTGGAGAACATAATATTGTCTGACAATATGGGGTTGGTGAGAAAGACAATACATGGTCCAGAGAACATCTCAATAGTAAATGGGCATGTAGGTGAAGAAAAGAGAAGACTGGGCAGGTGGCACAACTCTCTAGTCAAAAGAGCAAGATTATAATCTGTCTCCACTATATTTAATCATAAAACAGCATAATGATGCATTTCAGGTAAAGCTCCTTCCTCAGAATGGCTGGACAGTACACTACATTACAATGCACTTGCTTTGTAACATGAAGATGAAGTCATGCTATAAAGGTTACTAGTTTGTCTCAAGAGTCTATCTTTTGCCTAGAGAGTTGCGCCACTTGCCCAGTCTTCTTCCTTCATTATTTGCTGTCATAGAAAGTCTTTATGTTTCGGCTCATAGAGGTGATCTCTAGTGGAGGATCCCTCTTTATGATGTTTCTAGGCTTTAATAGTTAATTCAAACATGGGTTGTCTCTGTAGGTCAATCCCTTAAAGTACTATTGGAATGAATGGTGCTCACATGATTTTGAGGGCACACCCTTATCAATATGTAAGAGAGGTACGATTTATTGCTTTTGAACATAAGAACAGAGCTGAGCAGGAAGAAGAGGCAAAAAGTCTTTGAGAGAGGAGTTTGGTGCAGGATAGAGGTTGATGAAGGTGTCTCTCCTAGTGTACTGATGTGTCATAGAAACAGTCCTAGGGATGGTTTCCTCTGGGAGAAAGAGATGCAGCCATTGAGAAATTTGCAGAGTGTGCACAGAGCAGCCAAGCTGTGGAAGAGTCTCTCCTGGATTGTGCTACAGGGCTGTAGCAATTGTCCTACAGGCAGTCTTCCGCTGGTGGATAGGGAACAAAGGGTTGAATAGTGATGCGAGTGCCAAGCGGTTCCTGTTCCCTACCCTTCAGCAATGGATGCAGAACCCACACCAACGGGCATAAAAGAGAGTCATCCCCAGTTATCCGGGCATGGAACAAGTCAACAAAAATTATTTTAAAATATTTTAATCATAAAAATAGGCCATTTTCTAATGACACATTCCCTTTAAAGCATACCTGAGTTTTCAACAACTTTCTTAAATCACCAAGTTCTCCTCACTTTCTCATCTGTGGATGGTTGCACCCTGTGCCATGAATGAAAGTTCTGATTTTCAAGTGGTCTTCCCCATTTTTCTGTTCTGCTCTTTGCAATCCACTTTCAGGGAGGGGGGATGTAACAAACAGCATTTTGGCAGCAGTTCACTGTCCTGACTTCCTTGCCGCTCCTTCTCATGCTCCATTGCACTGTCTCTGGTCCAATCAGCAGGTAGGCAGTATCTGAATGTCCGCCTCTCTGCTTTTTCAGGACAATCGGGCATTAAGAGACATTTTGGGTAAACCCACTAAAATGTGTGTCCGTATGTGCGCATACATGCTGTAATAGTAGGTGAAGCAGAGACTCAGAAGATCTGTCAGCTTGCAGCCTATAAGTACACAGGAGCTGCCTGTGTCTCTCCCCCTGTTGCTATGAAAACATCCCTGTTTCCTTGTTACTACAGAAGCTCTGTTCCTAATGACAGGGAGTGGAGGAGCTGAAATTGAGACCCCTAGTGGCCACCATTTCAAACATGATTTACATTGGTAAAGCAACAACATTTTTAATGCAAGTATATTACAGAAATGATGAGACTAATACAAGCTACCGGTAGTAGATGAGCAAACATTGTCTGAAAAGTTAGTGCTCCTTTAAGTATTCCTCAGTTTTAATTGCAATATAAGACAAAATAGGGAAAGCATAACGGGTGGGATTTTTTATATGTTGTTTTTGTTCTTCTAAGCTCACGCAATATGGAATATATTGAATTAATTAGAACTATCTATTGTCTAAGCTTTCTTCTTATAATCTTCTCTTCCATACATCATAATAGAGTCCCTTGGGGGATTAACATAACAAACATTCTAGAATGCTTCTCCTAATACCCTCGGCTATCCCAGAATTTCAATATGCCCTTACTGTTTATTACAGCGTCTCCGTACTGTAGCATGAGGACTGTAGATCCGTCTTACGCCGCTAAATGCCAATGAAGTTTTATTTAAAAAAAAAAAAAAATTTAAAAAATTGTGAATATTTTTTCCGCCATCACTGCATTGTTTTTGTGAATATTTCTGATTAATTTTTATCTCTAGTGAAAGTGCTAAAGAATAAGCATTTGTAATGAGTCAAGGCTTGGAGAATCAATCAGATTTAGTACCTGAAGCAGGCTGTGAGGCAGCGCCAGTTATCTCTGCAGAAACAATGACGTTTTGTGACTGGAATATGATTATGGGAAAATAAAAGCAGTTTGTTTTTTTTTGTTCCCACTTTGCTGGATGTGTCCTCATGCAACTCGGAATAGCAATTAACCTAAATATTAATTTCAACTTTCACTTTTTTGAGAGCAATCAATGACAATTTGCATCTAATACATGGTATGCGGGATGCGCTAAGAGAATCATTTTTTTATTTTTTTTCTCTTTTTCGGCTGTTAGCAGGTGTACAATGGAAAGAGATGGTCTTGCATATTAGAGGAGATTTGTTAATTATGGGTTCTATTCAAACAATTTCTTGCATCGAGGGAGTAGAAAATCGCTAATGATTTAGCATGAAATACACAAAGAACTCTACAGCTGCAAAGCCAAACTAGCATTTAAGTACTGAAGCCCACTCCTGCTACCGCGCTCAGTGTTAATTAACCTATTTGCCCATGTTACTTGGGATGCAAATATACGGGAAGTAAGTAGCAATAAGATATGCGGACTTGATTGCAACATGGAGATTAATGGGGGAACCGAAAATAAACTATAATAGACTGTTAAAGGGCCACTCCCGGAAAAAAAAAAAAAAATTTCCATGACTTTCCCCCTTACTTGATCGCATGGCACGCTCTGAAGGTTTATTCTATGTATTGAAGACACTTCCCTGCAGTGCAGCCCCCTGTTTGATGCTTATCAGACAGCATCTTGAGAATGAGATTTTTTACTTTCCCTTTTAAATCCTTCCTATTGAAAGGGGCTCAGATGATGTTTCCTTTGACAGTATAAGGGCGACCTCTATTGGTCATCGTACATTACTGCATTTTATGTATTTCTTATATACTACTTCCGATTGGCTGCAGAGATCTGGTGGGATGTCTGGAGGACTGGGGATGATAGAGAGGTGCACAGGCGTAGGATCCAGATACTGGGTAAGTACTCTCTCATGAAATCGCAGAGGACCAAGGGACTGCCATGACAATCAGAGGCCTAAAGCTGGGTTCACACGGGGGAAGGGAGCCAAGCCGTGCTGAAATTGATATACCACGCGAAATTCAAAGCCGCAGCATTTCAATTTTATCGTTGTTTCTGCTGTGGCCACCTTTCCTCTCTATGGCGAAGAGCTGCGGGATAAGCCACTTGAAACCTTGCACCAAAACCCGTGGGCCTTCAAGCGGTGAAAATTTTGAGGAATTTCTGTGCGGTCCCGCTGCAGACATTCCGCAAGATTTGCGACCCGTGTGACCGCAGCCTAACAGTGGCCTCTGGGTCTGCCACAGTCAGTACTGGCATGGAAATCACTTAATACACAGTAGTATAGAAGTACTGCAGTATATTATCTGAGAGATTATAAGATCGCAGGTTCAAGTCCCCTAAAGAGAAATGAAAAAGAATTTAAAAAAAACAGTTTAAAGAAATCAATGCAAGAATATTTTTTAAAAACCCTTTATTGCACAATTTTCCTTTTTTTGGTTATAAAAAAAGTTTTATATCACTAATAATAAACTTTTAATAATAAACTTTATTTGTATAGCGCCAACATATTCCGCAGTGCTTACATAGATAGGGGGAATACAGAAAGACAAAATACAAAAGTCACAGAACCGCGGTTACATATAGTAATCAGTTGATTGATACAATAGGGGTGAGGGTCCTGCTCCAACGAGCTTACATACTACAAGTAATGGGGTAATACAGAAGGTAAAGGGGCTGGAGATGTACACGGTATGGCAAAGTGGGGAGTGAGCGATGTTATGCACACAGACAAGGGTCAGACATTTGGTCGTGTGACGGCAAAAACAGTATGACTGCAGGAGCGGTTTATGACGGCTAGCAGGGATTGCAGTCAGTAGGTCAGGGAGCATGTTATCAGGCGGAGTACAAAGGCCTTGTTTAGGGTATGTGGTATGCCTCCCTGAAGAGGTGCGTTTTTAGAGCACGCCTGAAGTTCTGCGAGTCCTGGATTGCTCGGGTAGCCTTTGGTAGTGCGTTCCAGAGGATTGGTGCTGCTCTGGAGAAGTCTTGGAGGCGGGAATGAGAAGTTCGAATTAAAGGAGCACTCAGTCTGGTTTCATTAGCAGAGCGGAGAGCCCGGGCTGGGTGATGAATTGAGATGAGGGAAGCAATACAGGGGGGCGCTGCGCTGTGGAGGGCTTTGTGGATGAAGGTAGCGAGTTTAAACTGAATTCTGTATTTAACGGGCAGCCAGTGCAGTGACTGGCACAGGGCAGAGGCATCTGAGTAGCGGCTGGACAGGAAGATGAGCCTGACTGCCGCATTCAGGATGGATTGGAGAGGGTAGAGTCTGGTGCAGGGGAGGCCGATCAACAACGAGTTGCAATAATTGATCCGGGAGTGGATGAGGGCAACAATAAGCGTTTTTAACGTGTCCACAGTGAGAAAAGGGCGGATACTTGCGATGTTCTTGAGGTGCAGCTGACATGTTCGGGCCAGAGATTGGATGTAGGGGGTAAATGAGAGATCAGAGTCGAATATTACCCCAAGGCAGTGTGCATGTTTTCTAGGAGTTATGGTGGTGCAACACACTGAGATAGAGATGTCAGGATGAGGATGGTTAGTGGAGGGTGGAAATACCAGTAAGTCAGTTTTAGAGAGATTTAGTTTTAGGTAGAGAGAGGACATAGTGTTAGAGACAGCAGACAGACAGTCGGTGATGTTTTGGAGAAAAGGTGCAGAGATGTCACGGGCAGAGGTGTATAGCTGGGTGTCGTCAGCATACAGGTAGTATTGGAGGCCAAATCTCCTGATGGTTTGTCCAATAGGGGCTGTGTAGATAGAGAAAAGAAGGGGGCCAAGGACCAAGGCCTGGGGGACCCCAACAGCAAGAGGAAGAGGAGGGGAGGTAGAGCCAGCGAAGGAGACACTGAAAGAGCGGTCAGATAGGTAGGAGGAGAACCAGGAGAGAGCAGTGTCCTTTAGGTCAATGGAGCGAAGCATACTGAGGAGGAGTTTGTGGTCAACAGTGTCAAATGCTGCAGAGAGATTGAGGAGGATTAGTAGGGAGTAATCGCCCCTCGATTTGGTGGTCAGTAGGTCATTGGATACCCTTGTAAGGGGACTTTCTGTCGAGTGTTGAGGTCGGAAGCCAGACTGTAGGGGGTCGAGGAGAGAGTTCTCTGGTAGATAGCTTACAAGGCTGGAGTAGACCAGGCGTTCTAGTAGTTTGGAGATGAAGGGGAGGTTTGAGATGGGTCGGTAGTTGGCAGCATCGGTCGCGTCTAGAGTCGGCTTCTTTAGCAGTGGGGATATGATGGCATGTTTGAAAGAAGGTTGAATATGGTGGTGAGATGGGAGATGGATCGGAGGAGGTGTGAGGGGAGGGGGTCGCTAGCGCAGGTGGTGGGGCGAGCAGAGAAGAACAATTTGGAGACTTCTTCCTCTGTCACTGGTCTGAGTACAGACAGTGAGCAGAAGCTAGATTTAGTATTGAAGAGACTAGGGTCAGGGCTGGTCTGGGATTGGGAAGTTATTTCCTGCCGGATGTTGTCAATTTTCTTTTTGAAGTAGGCAGCCAGCTCCTCAGCACTGAGATCCGTCACAGGGGGCTGCGGTTTAGGGCTGAGAAGGGAGTGAAAAGTATCAAAGAGACTTTTAGGGTTGTGCGATAGTGAGGAGACTAGAGAGGTGAAATAGACTTGTTTGGCACGGTGGAGGGCGAGGTTGTAGGTTCTGTGCATGAATTTGTAGTGGAGAAAGTCTGCGGACGTTTGCGACTTCCTCCACAGCCGTTAAGCACTTCTAGAGCACCGCCGGATGAAGCGCGTTTGAGGCGTGAGCCAGGGTTGCCGCATTCTACATCGGATGGCTCGGGTCCTGGGGGGTGCCGCTTCATCCTGGGCATGTTTGAGAGTGGTGTTGTAATGAGCAGCAGCCAGGTTGGGGCAGGCGAGGAGAGAGATAGAGGATAGAGAAGACTGTAAGGACTCAGCAAAGTCCTGGGTGTGAATGGCCTTAAGGTTCCTGTAGGTACGGTAGGTAGGTGAGTCTGGAGAGATGTTAGGGAGCGTGACAGAGAAAGAGAGGAAGTTATGATCTGAGAGCAGGAGAGGGGAGTTAGTGAGTTGGAAGCAGAGCAGAGATGGAGGAAGACCAGATCAAGAGTATTGCCATCCCTGTGAGTGGGAGAGGCTGTGAGTTGAGAGAGACCAAGGGAGGAGGTGAGCGAAAGAAGCTGAGAGGCAGATGGTGAGATGGGGGTGTTAAAATCACCTAAGATGAGGGTTGGAATTTCACAGGATAGGAAGTGGGGGAGCCAGGCGGCAAAGTGGTCCAAAAACAGGCGAGGAGCACCTGGAGGGCAGTAGATAACTGCTACTCGCATGGACAGCGGATGGAAAAGCCGTAGCATATGTACATATCACTACATCCATAATAAACCGTACTGTAAATGGAAAACACTTTTTATCCTACCCGGCAAACGCTATTAAAAACAAAAATGCAAAATGCCAGAGGATAGGTCATAAGGATCAGTAATTATAGCCCACCTAGAGTATGTTTGGGAACAGTCTTTGAAAACAGTATGAAAGGCAAAGTATTGAGAACTAAGGTTTGGCACTAACTACTGAGCTGCAATGTTCAACATGTGATACGTACAGTAATAAGTCTGTCTTCCTTCGGTTTTCTCTAGTCAGCCGGTTTCCTCCCATTAATAGAGGCTAGACTTGTTAATAGATTAATTGGCTTCTAGAGAAAATGGCCCTGGAGTGTGTACGAAGGTCTGTGGTGGGGAAATTAGACTGTAAGATCCATTGGGATAGCGAGGACTAATGTGTCTGGATGAACCTGTCTGATATGTCTGGATAAATACGTCTGATGTGTCTGGATACAGTTTTATGAATCCGATTTTACTTGGCTTCTGTGCAGAAGAAATAGTAACAGTAGTCGTAATAGGAAAGAATGAGAAGAGAATAAAGAGAAGATAGTTCATTAAAATTCATTCAAAACAAAGCAAATTGCAAATACTGTTATACAACTCCTATGCTGATCTATGGTTACAAATGACAACCAGACTCCTTGTAGTTTAATCCTGCAGTCATATTTAAGCCAGTGTCGGGGATCGATCAGGGTTGAGCTTAAGTCTACCACCGGATGCGGTTTAAAGACTCGGACCAGGCTGCTGCCACAACTGGACACAGCAAGTTGGTTTGTACTATGGTGGACACCATTGATCGAGTCATAGTGGATTTGTCAACTCATTCTGGGATTAGGGGAATAAGGTCTTTATGCTCCAGGTTGGGCCAGTTGAAATTGACCGCCCGTCTGTGACGCTCCACTTCATATACTACCCGGGGGCTGGCAACCCAAAGTATGCTTCGTGGATAATGCTAGTAAGATGGGACTCGACTCATCCTTGCAGCTGAAATGACTTTAATTGAAATGGAGGAAAACAAGTCCAATGCAAAGGCTTTGTTCGGGCAACAAACAAACTGGTGGGGAACAACTAAAACAGTTATCTTACAAGGCCTTACTTGGGCTGCGGTGAAATGTCCAACTTTTCCCATGCTCAGGATGTCGCAGAAGCACATTTTTTGTACGGGTTTACTCACACTAGTGAGCTCGTAGATTTTTTTCCGTCATTGGCGATTCCACTCACTTGTGGCTGGAAAGCATGAGGAGGTGATAAGCGGTGTGAAAGTGTTGCGTGTAGCTACATTGGAAAAGTGTGAAATTAAAAATAAAAAAGACAATGTGAATGACCCCTAATGGTCTTACATGACGTCATGGGGAGCATAGATGTAAAAAAAAAATGATAAAATCTAAGTTAAAAAAATTACAGAATAGAAAAAAAATTTATATATATAAAAAGAAAATGACCCACCGCCGACACCAACCCAAACCATCGCCATATACACCCTGTAATCCTAAACTGTACATATTATATATCAAAACATCTGAAACAAAATGAGGAATCCGTTCCTGTACTTTATTTTAGCGTAAATATACTCATTTTAAAAATAAACAACTATAAATTTTAAAAAATATATTTTTTTTTTAGCTTTTTACCCCCAGTAAACTAAAAAGCAGTTAAAAAAAGTTGGTGAGAAAAGATATAAAAAAATAGCCCTAAATGTCATGAAAAATAATTTCAGTAGCTGAATAAAAAAAATAGGGCCATAAAACCACCACATTGGTAAAATCTCTAAAAAGTGTCGGGTCCTTTAGGACCAAAACATCCTGGACCTAAGGGCTTTTTTACATGTCCGTATATTGGTCGGGTTTTCATGCCGATATATATAGTGTCCCTTTCTGCAGGGGGAGGAGGCGGGCCGGGCCAGAAGCAATGCACTGAGCTCCCGCCCCGTCCCCGCCCTCTCTCCACCCCTCACCACTATTTGCAATTGGAGGGGGCGGAGAGGGGCAAAACTTAGCTCTGCCCAGGCCTACCCCTCCCATTGCAAACAGTGGCGAGGGGCGGAGAGGGGGCAGGAGCTCAGTGCACTGCTCCCGGCCTGGCCGGCCTCCTCCCCTTACAGAAAGTAACACGATATATCGGCCGGGCGTGAAAACCCGGCCGATATACAGATGTGTGAATAAGCCCTAAAGGAGTTGAAGGATTTTTCAGACCAGTTACTATTGTTGACCTATCTTCAGAATAGGCCATCAATAGTTGATTGGTGGGGGTCCATTGCTCAGGATCCCCACTGATCAACTCATCCTCCAGCCGCTGTCAGCACACTTGCGACTGACATCAAAACAGTATTCACAGCTGAAAGTGTTATAGAAGGCCTTACTCCCATTGAAATCAATGGGAGCAATGCCTTCCATTACACTTCCGGCACCTCATTGTGGTCAAAGCTGGAAGTACAATAGAAGGCATCACTCCCAATGACTTCAACCCATATCAATCAACGATTGATGATCTATCTTCAAGAAATGCATGGAACCCCCTTCATCTTCTAGAAACTACTGTTGTATGAAACTGATTGAAACAGCAGCGTGCCGAATTTGGACCCCCGTTCTTGCGTTCATGTCCCAAATTCGTGGTCCTCAGGGACTATGCATGTGAAGAGATGATAGATTTATGAGGCCATTATTCCTTCCTCCCGAAATGACCCAGTCGATCCTATATACAAAATGTCATCGAATGAAACATAAACCCTCGATAACCAAGATCACAAATACATTATTCTTGAATTATTTGCCTTGTACATTTTATCTCTTTATTCCTTCCGCATTTTATCAATAAATCTGACTTTGCACCTGTATTTCTATTGGCCCCTTCATCATATATCGACTTGCTAACACATCGCACTACTAATCTGCGGTCCGTGATTTTGTTTCTTAAGTGTCCTGTTGCTTAGGAATTTTGATTTAATTCTTACTGGAATATAATATCCATTTCCCGCATGCTTTATCAGGATACTTTTGGTTTACTGTTTGTCTGTGTAATAATATTAAGGCATTAAAAGGATTGCTTTCTTGCTGTTGCTCGCGAAGATAGAAGAAGGAGCTAATGACTGTGCTCTGGAGTGATGCATCATGGGCAGTAGTGGTGATAACTGACTTTCCAGAAATCAAGGGCTTTTCGGTAAAATTACAGAAATGTACAGCGATTTGCAAGAGTACATCAAATGCATTATGGAATGGTAATGAAAACAAATATGTCGAGGTTACCGAAGGTAAAGGATGTTAGAAGTGTGAATTCCGCGGAGAATATGTGATTTGAAGCCTTCAGGGGTAAAAAATAGACAGAACTTATTAGTATGTTGTCTGTAATTCCCTGGCTCTTAGGGCTAAGTGAGACATATGTTACCCGACGGAAAATGTTGCCAGTCAAATCAGGACACATAAGGCAAACTTGTTCCAAGATGGCTTCTAATGTCTTATACATCCAATTAGCACAATAAAAATTAGGCCCCTTTTGGGAGCTGCCTGACACCATCACATTCCGAACCACCAGCAACTGGAGCTCCTGGTGTCTCTTTCCCATTGTTATCTGCTCATCAACTGCATCCCAGAGCTTGGATCCTTACTTCCCGGGATCCCATATCAACCTTATAAGTTACCTCTATTGCATGTACGCCTGAAGTGACCAGATGGACTGGATCTCTCCCGATCCAGAATGGGCTCTTGCTATGCTTCTATAGGCACTGTCAGCTCTCTGGTGGGGTAGTACAGTCTTAGCCAGGGGTGTAAATATAGGGGATGCAAGGGATGGGATGCGGTTGCACCCAGGCTCAGGAGCCTTAGGGGACCCATAAGGCCTGTCTCCATATAAAGTATTATAGTTGGGGGCCCTGTTACAGATTTTGCATTGGGGCCCAGAAGCTTCGAGTTACGCCTCTGGTCTGGCCAAAAGTTTTGAGACTGACACAAGTTTTGGTTTTCTCAAAGTTTGCTGATTCTGTGTTTTTAGCCACTTAGGGTGGCTTCACACGAGCGTGCTTTTGTACATGCATACGCACGCACAAAAAAAAACCGCTTCGATTTGCAACATTGCATTCTCTATGGTGCGTGCACATGTCCATTCTATACAGGCGTGTGCGTGCAAAGATAGGACATGCGTGCACCATTCGCAATGCACGCATTGTTTTCAATGGAGGCACGGCTGCTGCCGGCGGCTCCATTGAAAACAATGTTCTGCCGGCACCCCCCTGAAAAAGAAAAATTTTAGTGTAAAAAAAATAAAAAAATAAAAAATATACTTACCTCTCCGTCGCTGCCGTGAACCCCCCTGGGGATGAAGAACACATCTCCAGCATGCGGCAGATGTTTCCTTCATCCCCGCTAGTTAAAAGAATTTCCTGCTGCTACATCTGCCACATCTGTGACAGATGCAGCAGAGGAATTCTTCAATTCTCTACCGCAGCTGTCACACATGTCAGCTGCAGTAGATTGATTTCAGGGAAGGGCCTTAAATATAAGCCCTTCCCTGAAAATCAAGTAAAAGTGGTTTAAAAAACAAACAAAAAAAGCTTACCTACCTCCCTTTGGTAGCCAGGGCTCAGCCACGTGTTCTCCTAGCTGTCCCCGGCACTCTAGTGCTGATCTATCAGCAGGTGGGGATTTAAAATCCCCGTCTGCTGAAAAAGCTGTTTGTGATTGGCCTACATGCTCAGCCAATCACAGGCAGCTCTCGCCGAACAAATGACAGCATTTAGCGGATTTATAATTTTTTTTACACTAAAATCTTTCTTTTTCAGGGAAGGGCTTATATGCAAAGCCCTTACCCCAAAAGAATGCAGGGGGCCGGCAGAGCATTATTGTCAAGGGAGCCACCGGCAGCAGCCGCAGCTCCATTAAAGACAATGAACGGACCTGCATTCACGTGTGTTTTTGCACATACATGGGTGCGGACCTATGTAAGCACCTATGTACGCACAAAAACAAGCTCGTGTGAATCCACCCTCAGTCATTACTTTTACCTTGTGATATGGTGCTCCATCATGCTGGAGAAAATAACTACATCAAAGAAAAAAAGCTTTTACACCAGCCCTTTACAGGGAATAGTATTTCCTCTGATGAAACGCCCTTCAGACTGTTTGGGATATCTTGAAGAATGATTGTCCAGAGAAGAAAATGTGAGCTTTACCATGCGCCCTGTGTCATGCCAACAGTAAAGCATCATTAATGCGTGGGCTTATATTCCATCCAAGGGAGTGGGCTCACTAAGAATTTTAAATAAGAACACTGTTAAGAATAAAGAATGGTATCTAAACATCCTGTCTTCCTGGGCTTTATACAGCCTACATTGAGCCACCTCTATGTGACCCTTTGCATTCCCTTCTGACGCGCCCAACTCCATGGACGTGCTTGAAGGGAAACATTACACAAGTGTAAGGCACAAATCTGCAAATAAGGGGAAGGAAATAATACCTCCACAGTGCCACCTATTGGAAGGCAGCATTATTTCAAGCCAAAGTTAGACTCTTTATACAAGGCTTGTAACAATGAATTTACAGCAATGAATGGCCTTTTGAGTCTCCATACTCACCATCTAGGTGCTCTCCCTAGGGAGAAAAGATAGCGTTTCTGACCCCCTTCCCAGGCTCACACTAGCAAAGCCAGACTCCTACTGTAGACTCATGAAGGGCAAATACCCTGAAACAGCTGTCTGTGCATGAAGTCTGGCTTTGCTTTTAATTCCTATTCATTGTTACAAGGCTTGTATAAAGAGTCTAACTTTGGCTTGAAGGAATGCTGCCTTCCAATTGGTGGCACTGTGGAGGTATTATTCCATCTCCCTTATTTATTTGCATATTACCCAGAGGAGCATGAATGGCCTTTTGAGTCTACTCACTCACCATCTAGGTGCTCTCCCTAAGGAGAAAAGGCAGTGTTTCTGGCACAAATCCTAAACAGTAATAAAATTTGTATGATAGAAACCAACTAAAATACTAAACCCCACTGCTAGCCTACGACACACTCTTACAGATATAGTAACACTCATTTGTGTAGGTGGTTTGTGAATAAAGCTTCTAATAATATTCACAGACTCAGAATAAGTCAACACTGTTTTTCAAACTATGTAGAATAATCCTGCAAACTAAATAAAAAAGTTGTAAAAACAAAAGTTAAAAGCAACGTATCGCCTATATTTTTTCACATTTTTCTACTGTTTTTATTTTTTGATTGTAGATTTTTTTTTTAAATTCTATTGTCTGTGCATGATTGTGGGAGCAGCGATCTTGCTTTTTCTGCAAAGATATGCTTTACAGCAGCTTTTAGGGCTATGCCTTACAGCAGCCTCATGGGCCATCCACACAATTGACAGGAGCTGACCCATTGACTTTATTGGAGAGTGTTGTGGGCATGCTCTGTGATCAGTGCAGAAGTTATTGTGTAGGTAAGGGGAAAAGGCAAGCTGCAACCATCACCTATTGTGAATGGTGGACCCTGTAGTATCTATGTAGTCCAACAGCCTACATCAGGCATGCGATGCACTTCAGCACAGAGGTTGGGTCAAAGAGAGCAGATTCAGCATGCTCAAGCAGGGGCCAGAAGTGTAATCAAAATATCAAGCTGGTTCAGGAGTGGAGACAGGACCATAGAGATGCCATTGTCAGAAACTGAAGAATCAGAACAAACTTAGTATCACCTTGAACAAGACACCTTCCATTGGAGGGGGGGATGCCAGATGTAGCCATGGCACACATAGGGTTGGCAGGGAAATCATTTATCTAACATACACTGACCATTTAAGAGTGCAGCCAGATGCACATGCACATGCCCCCCTGGACCACTGTCAGTGCGCAAGCTGGAGGTCTGCAGTGGAGGTAAGCTGAATATGAGCCATAGCCACCAGGAGGAGTAAGTCAGCAGCCACAAACTGCAACATTACTCAAGTCTATTGCTATTTGTCCACCTCTTCACTATGCCATCTTTGACTGGGGTACCATTATAAGCTCAAGGGCCACACACAAAACTGATTGCGGCAAAGTCATCTCTAAACGGGCTTGTCCTCTTCTAGATCTTTAGGGCCCATTATTATATCAGAAATGGGTTGCAGGTGCGTAATATGATGCCGGTGATGCGGCTACAAGGCAAAGAGTCTACTAATGTTCGAATAATGCAATAGCTTGGTCCATACCCAACAAATAGGGTGTCTTTAATATTGTGCATGCAATATATAATTATCACAATTAATAAATGAGTTACCCTGGCCAGGGGCAAATAGTGCAACAGATGCTGTTTGATAATACGAGTCTCCTCTGAAGTAATTTAGTTTTGCAGGAACTTTAGTTATTCAAATAACTAAATCCACTAAATATGCAGCCACTGTCCCCAAAACATATTATTAGCACAGTACCTTTGGGGAGGCTGTACAATGATGAAGTCAAAATAATCCTTTTTTATTGGTGATGAGCCTGGTTGATGGTACTCACGATTACATATCACCGAAATATGAATATCTGGATCCTGGCTGCCATTCTATTTGTTCATACTGGTGGTCTCTCTCTCCTAGTGACAGCTCGGTACTTGATTCCATTAATTGCAGCTTGCATTTCTGTGGCCAATTGACAGACCTGCCTTTGCCTTTTGCATTGCAGCAGCTGGGTAGCACCACTTCAGCAATCTCTCTCTGATACAGGAACACCCAGTTCTCCAGTAGCATTGGAGCAGCTCACTCCTCCCAAGGCTCTCTGCAAAAACTACCAGAGCCCGTGACAGGGCCTGCCTTTTATTCCCAACCAATCAATGAGCAGCTCACAGCCTGCTAATCACTGGAGCAAAGTTGCTGTAAAAAAAACTGTGTTATGTAACCACTCAGAAGGTTCTAGCAAGAGCATATATAAAATCGAGCAATAATATGCATAGATATATATGCAAGGGTATTTAACCCCTTACATTTCATAACCTAGGCTCAGAAAAGGGTCTTTTGGTTTTGGTTCAACTCTGAGATTGTTCTGAATTGCTACCAGCAAATTAATATATAAAATATGTAGATTCCTAAAAAAAATAATAAGCTATAAGAGAAACAAAAACATTGTAAAAAAAAAAAAAAACAGTAATCAGAAAACACGTTTTATCACTGCACTTAGGAAACCACTAATGGAGCCACTTTTCACTTCTGTATCAAAGAGTCGTGTGTGCAGGTTAATTTTCCTGATCCAAAGCTTAGCCTCCGAATTAGCTACATGCTTTCCTCCAATTCTTCCTTCATTCTTCCTCGTCTATCTTTCAGATCAATTGCTGCCTTCAACCTCCTGGTCCCCTTTAGTAATGATAGCAATCTATATCCGTACAGAAAATAATTTACCAAGACGCCAACCCAATTGAAAAATTCACACGTGGAGATTTCTGCTATAGAAACATTATTGTTTATCTAAAGGGACATCAATAGAAATTCGGTTACATGGTAGACCCTTTGGGAGACCTCCGAAATCATGGATGGGGTTCTCTGCCTTTATATTCCAAAGTGTATTTACTTTATTTTCACTTTTTTCATTCGTCTTTCCTATACCATTCTCTTCCACTACAGGCTTTTACTTATACGCTGTGTAATGTCATTCAGAAATCTCCTTCAGGTCATCACATGCTATGAAGTCTGGAACAAGTCAGTGGGATAGAGTGCACAGAAGGTAACAGCATACATCATCTTCAAAGATGGGTAATACTCTAGAACTATTGTATACACTAGCAATGTCAGGGTGGCTGTCTGCTTACAGGTCGTAGCTATAGGGGGTTTCCAGCAGCAAAATCCCTATAATCAAAATATTTGAAAGGTCACAAGTATGCCAACTTCTTACAAGTCCCGATAGTTCATTAGAGCCTACTATGGAATAATATATTACCATTCACTTCCCTCTATTTTAACTGCTAAGGTGAGTAGCATAAGGCTAGCATTGTGTTAATAGGCTTCATTACACATTGACAAAATTGGTGGATGTCTATTGGGACTAGTTTTTGCTCTACGGTCCCTTGATCTCAATGATCGGGTGGGTAACATGTTAAAATGAGACAACCTCCTCTGCTAAATGCAGGATCTCTCAAGAGAGTGGGAGCACCCATACAGAATGAAACTGGTTTGGCAGATGGTCATCTAATTTTGCATACAAGTTTCAGGGAGAGGAAGAAACCTATTTTACCAACATGACAGCCATTTGGAATGCCGCCATCTTGGATTTAAGTTTAATTTTTCCAGTGGGAAGGTCGGTGTGTGATATATCACCCTGTAGAGAATTTCACCAGGAAAATAATGGTGTGCTTGATTTTAAAATAACTTTATTTGTTCTCATATTAGCACCGTGATTTTTCTTCATTACAGGTAATATGAATGATGGTGTTATCTCAAGCTGAACGAGTTGAGATCGTCCTTATGTCAAGTGAATGACGAACAAGTGTCAATTTTCATGACATACAAAGAGCATGTTTGAGAGGCAGAGTCTCTCAGAAGCAAAGATGGTCAGAGCTTCACCAATTTGTGAAAAACTGTACCTAAAAATTGTGGGAAAACCTCAGAAAGCTTTTACTCGTTGTAAAATTGCAAAGACGTTGAATATTCCACAATCTACAGTACATAATGTCATCATAAAAGTCAGAGAATCTGGAGAAATTCATCTACACAAGGGACAATTGAAATCTGATCTCGGAGAATGATATCCCCAACTACAGGGATGGAGGAAATCCCTCATATCGGGGAAATAAAAAGGGTTTCCCTTGTAGTGGGGATGGCAGGGTTTGGGGGAATCCCTCCTTCTCCCCTGCAGGGGAACCCCTCTCTCCCCACTATGGGGGAATCCCCCCTTCTCCCCCTGCTATGGGTGAATCTCCTCTTTGCTCCCTGCTATGGGGGAATCCCCCTTCTCTCCCTGTTTTGGAGGAATCTCTCCTTCTCTCCTTGCTATAGGAGGAATCCCTCCTTCTCTCCCTGCTCTGGGGGAATCCCTCTTTCTCTTTCCACTTTGGGGGAATCCCTCCTTTTCTCCCTCCTATGGGGGAATTTCTCCACCTCTGCAGCCAGGATATCCCTCCAGCTCCGCTGCTGGGGATGTCCTTTCTCCCTGCTATGGAAATATCTCTCCTGCTCCATTACGGGGAATCCCTCCATCCCCACTGAGATGAAGGGAATCCCCAGCTATGAAGCAAAGCCCCGTGGGGCTTCCTTTCATCTCTCTCTCTCCTCCCAGAGCAGCAGCGCTTTTTTAAAGCAACACACAGCTCCCAATCATGTGAATTGGAAATTTTACCGCTAATTAAGCTCGGGACTTGATAGCGGGAAATCGTCCATTCATGCGTTTTTCTCGTGAGTTAGCCGCAGTTACTTTGAGCGGCTAACTCCTGTGTGATTATATATTGTCCTTATCATAGCATCAAATGAACATCTAGAACATCCGCCCTATCACCAACACCTCGCTCATCTTTATGATTGGTTTGTATGCATATGTTGATTTAAAGAGTCGTTTCTATCCTTGAGCATTTGGCAGCCTGCGTGGTTTTCATCAGAAGATGGTGAATGTTGTTTAGTGTCTGACGTTGATTCCAGTAGCGCTATTATATGAATCAATTTAATTGTATTACAGCAGCCTAGAGCGGACAATAAGACATAACAATGTAAATTCTAAGTAAGAAACTCAAGCTCCTCGAAGCCGCACAATTAGAAAATCAAATCTGACTCTTACTGAAAGTCTGCTGAGCTGTGAAAGCCCTTCTCCTTTGTTATCAGCAGAATCTTGCATCCGTAACAATACTGAGGAACGTGCTTGATTACCCCGCTGCTGACATGGTCGACTTGGCTCTAGAGAGAAGCTGCGTACCGTAAAAAGAATGCATCTCATATTTATAAATGCTCTTCAAGGTAAGGAGAAATAATGGCGCACCTTTTCCTGAATTACGGTAGAACCTTTTAAGAGGAGATCATCTGACCGTCTTTCAAGGACAAGAAAAGGATATCATAAATCTAATATTCCGTCTATGTGTTGCATTGCTAGGAGATGCGCCAATGCATCGTCCTTGGAGGGATGAACATTGGAATCCTTAGGCCGGCTTCACACGGGCAATACGTAGGGAGTAGAACCCGTTAATTTCAATGGGTTCATTCACATTTCCGTATTTTGCGCACGCATTTCTGGTCATGAAAAAAAATAGAAGTCCTCATAGAAGTCAATGGGCGGTACGCACTCAATACGCTGCGTAATTGTGCAGGAAGAACAGATCTTGAACTAATAACCCATTTTGATTGGTGCATTTGTTTGCCGTGCGAAAATGAACATTACCTTTTGGGGAAAAGAAGGGTGGAAAAATATGTCAATGTGCGCGCAAAAAAGCAATATTCATTCCGAAAAAAGGCAGCGCTCAGGCGATTATGCTCATGTGAAGACGGCCTTAATGATTACAAGCATGCAATGGCAAGGAAAACGCCACGGTGCTTCGTCTCCTGTTGGCTTTTGGCCGTATTTACATAGGCAAGTACCATATTGGTTCCAGAAATGCGGACTGGTATTACACTCACTTAAGGGCAGAGACACATGATATTCCCGATGCAGGAATGGAGGAAATACCCCATAGCAGGAAGAGACAGAGGGTTTCCCTCATAGTGGGGATGGAGGGGTTCGGGGGAATCCTACCTTCTCTCCCCGTTATGGGGTAATCCCTCCTTCCCTCCCTGCTATGGGGGAATCCTTCCTTCTCTTCCTGCTATGGGGGAATCCCTCCTTCCCTCCCTGCTATAGGTTATTGCAAAATATACTTATTCCTGCGCAACTTATTTGCACAGAGAACGTGTGTACTTTGCGCGTGTGCCTGTGCAAATACAGTGCGTATTTGCGCAGACACCGGTCATTTGCATGGGAAAGAGAATCACCGCATGTTGATTTAAATGCCTATTAAAACAAACAAGGTGTCAGTGTTCGCGGGTATGTGTAGCATTTTGCGCATACTTGCACACACATAAGTGCGTATTTGCGCACCTTCCTATGGACCTCTCTGGGGATCTTTGCTCACAAACTAGAGCAAGTGCAATTTTTTGTCGCCCGTGAGAACCGCGCGCACAAAAAAAAGAAATGATAATGAACCCATTGAAAACGATTCTATTCTATCTATTTTGGTACACAGGATTTTTCATGCGGAAGAACGTGCTAAATTACGCTAGCATGAAGGAGCCCTAAGTCTGGGATTTCCATGCGAGTGTGGTATGTTTTGGCGAGGAAATCACACGCATGAAAATTGCCTGTTTCAGGCCACTTTCACACAGCCAAGAAAATTGCACGAGATTTGTGTGTTGCGAGACGCATGACTATGAACCCCATTCCTTTAAATGGAGTCAGAAACATAGGTGATCTTCGAAAAATCGCGGCATGTCTTGTATTTTCACATTCCTCGGAACACAGCACTCGTTGTTTTCAATGTTAGAAACTTGTGATGGGCCAGGGGCGTCTTCAGGGGGCTCGGATGCACATGTTGGGGCTGCTGCAGAAGACGTGGCTTGCTGGAGTGTTTTCTTCCAGTTCTTTATCGGCAGCTGCTGCCGATCCCATTGAAAGCACTGCTTTCTGCCAAGCCCCGCAGAATGATTATCGGGGAAGGGCTTGAAATATAAGACCTTCCCCCGATAATCATCAATAAGTGTGTAAAAAAATATATACATATATTACTCACCTGTCCTGCGCTCAGCCGCGTCCTCCTGCTGGCTCCCCGAAACTGCTATGAAGCTCTTTTAGCAGTCGGGGATTTACAAAATCCCCACCTCCTGAAAGGGCTGTGCAGATTGGCTGAGGGCTCAGCCAATAGCAGCTGCTGCTTAGCTATTGGCTGAGCGCTCAGCCAATCACACATAGCCCTTAGCTATTCATTCATGAATAGCTAAGAGCTATATCTTAGCTATTCATGAATGAATAGCTAAGAGCTATATCTTAGCTATTCATGAATGAATAGCTAAGAGCTATGTGTAATTGGCTGAGCGCTCAGCCAATAGCTAAGCAGTAGCTGCTATTGGCTGAGCCCTCAGCCAATCTGCACAGCCCTTTCAGGAGGCGGGGATTTTTAAATCCCCGATGGCTGAAGGAGCTTCATAGCAGTGCCGGGGAGCCAGCAGGAGGACGCGGCTGAGCGCAGGAGAGGTGAATAATATTTTTTTTTATACCCTTATTGATGATTATCGGGGAAGGGCTTATATTTCAAGCCCTTCCCCGAAAATCACTCTGCGGGGTTTGGCTAAAACCATTGATTTCAATGGGATAGGCAGCAGTGCTGATCCCATTGAAAGCAATAGAATAGAATGCCGCGGACTCCTGCCACAGCTGTCACAGCTGTCACAGCTGTGGCAGAAGTCTGCGGCATTCTCCCTATGCTTTCAATAGGGCAAGCGCTGCTGTCCCTGGCCCCATTGAAACCACTTGTGATATGCCAGTCCTATACCGGCCTCTTTCTTGCGCTGCGATGCGAGAGTTTTCTCGTGCTCTCGCAGCGCAAGAAAGAAAATATCGCCAGTGGGTGGGAGCCCTAACTCTGCTTTTTCAGGGTAGTGATGTTGATGGCCATTATACCCTGATAAAAAGCCAAGTCAAGCTGACAGATAAAATTGTGGAAAAGTTTTGTAGTATCACTACCTCCATTGATTAGACATTGATATGCCATCAAAATTGTGCCATCATGGACAACCCCTACAAGAAACCGGGGCCAGAGGCAAACAATTAATCCCCACGACTCCTGTTCTCAACAACCCTGTTGATCAGCTGATTTTACCAGTGGAAACCGTAGCCACTGCAGGGGAAATGTAGTATTACAGGATGATGAATCTTAGGCCATGGCTCAGAGGGTACTGGTGCATTATGTCTCCCCCGGATGCATGGGTGGAGACATCGGTTGGGCACATCTGCAGATTAGCTGCACACCTCCCCAGAGGCACAGGTACCACCCATCCCCCTGACAAACTCACACATCTCCAGGCAGATTTGCATGTCCCACCCGTCCACCCCCCAATCATCTCCTGGCTGGACAGCCATACATATCCGCTCCCCCTTCGCCCCCAAGCAGCTTACACATCTCCCAGCCAGACTGCTATACTGCATGTCTGGTCTCGTCCCTGTGAGAAGCTGACACATTTTATGGCCCGATTAGCAAGTCCGCTTCCAATCTCCCCCAATCAGCCGTCCCCACTGTCAGTCTCTTCGCTGTGCATCCAAGGGTGTCACTATCTGCTCCTGTCCCCCTGATCATCCAGCCCCGCTGTTAGTCTCCTCACTGTGCTCTGCTGCCGTCCAACGCTGTCACTGTGCGCTCCGGTCCCCCCCATCAGCCGGCCACGTTGTCATGACCGTCCATGGCAGCGCAGGAAAAGCGGCACTGCTGTAACTGTAATCTCTGGTCTCCCTGCTGTCACTCTGCTCCTCAGCGGCCTAAAGGGATGGATGGATCTGCGGGAGCCGATTGGCAGCTAAGAGCGCGACGGGGGTGTTACCTCCAGCTAAGGCCAGTCACTCCTTAGCTTCCGGTGGAGACATAATACACCAGTATTGGCTCAGAGTTCCTGTTTGAAACATGTAGGCGTTTAAAATACCCACACTGTTTTGTTTTATCCATGTTTATACTGAAATGCTGAAATAAAGATATTTTTTAACAAGTCTTTATTTGTAACACATTGAAACATAGAGAAAACAAAGACATTGTTACAGTAGATGTTAAGTGTTAAGTTATTATGCATAAATATATCAACTTAAATCAGGTTGAAGAGGGTGTTTTAAAAATCAAGAAGATAGTATGCATCAAATATATCTTATTCTAAGTGCTTTAATACTGTCTAAGTAAAATGAGTAGAATGAGGATAAACAGAGAGAACTATATATGAGGTTCCTAATCCCTCCCCGTGTGCTGGTAGATTAAAAAACTTTTTGTAGTGAAAATCTGTAAAGCTATCAGAAGCTGTAAGTGGCAACTGCTTAGTATGTACAATCTTGTAAGCCAGTTACTATCAGTGGAATTTGAAGGGAAGGAAGAAGTATTATAATAAGGGGGTCACTAAAGAAAGGGAGGAGAAATAAAGACATTTTTAAATACCACCGGTGTTGCTGGAAAACGTTCATTTTTTTTCTATGTCCACTAGTGGTGGCTCTCTACTCTCGTACACTTGGTGGTTTGGAATAGCAAGGCTGGGTCAAATTACAATTTCTCCAGTGTATTACAGGATTGCCCTTCAATTAAATAGCTGTCCTGTAATACCAAGATGGCAGAAAATCCGCCAAAATGGAAGTCCCCAACAGGGAAGCTCGACTCTATTTTTGTCCTCCTAAATGGCAAAAATTGGTTTCTACCTCATTGTTTTTTTTGCCTTCCTCTGGATCAACATTGGGTTGTAATATGCTGAACTGTATGGACATATGTCTTTTTTCAATCTCACATATTATGTTACTATGCTAAATATCCATAGGGCATACAGTATGAATGGGTGTTGTGATCCTGGCACAGTCCTTAAATCCCCTTGTCAAAGTACCATGTTTCACCAAAAATAAGACTCTATCTTATATAAATTTTTTCTTCAAAAGAGGCACAGGTCTTATTTTAGGGGGTTGTCTTATTAATACTTACCTAGCAGCCGCCGTGCAGGTCCCTTGACCGCGAAGTTCTGTAGCTCCGCCGCGCTTCCTGCACTCCTTGGCCGCCAACAGAACATCACATCCTGGCTGCTCTCAGCCACTCAATGCAGCACTCACTTAATCAACGTGATGGCTGTGATTGTCTGAGAGCAGCGTTACTCTCAGCCAATCAATGCAGTGCTCACTGAATCAATGCTATGGCTGTGATTGGCTGAAAGCGCTTTCTGGCCAATCAAAGCCATCACTTCCTGGAGGCGGGATTTATGAACGTCGCAACCAGGAAATGATTTTCTATCAGTGGCTGAAGAGTGCAGTAAGCCGGGCAGAGCTACAGAACTTTGCAGACCAGCAGGAGGGACTCATACCAAACCTGCTAGGTAAAGAATTCTTTTTATTTAATGTAGTCTAGCTAGGGCCTATTTTCAGGGTAGGACTAATATTTCAAGACTTCCTGATAATAACCAAAAATCAGGGTAGGGGTTATTTTGGGGGAAATACGGTACCTACTGAGAAATGAGTGTGACTTTAGAGTCTGCTACTTAGTTATAGTTGTTTGACTTTGCTCAAAATTTACCTCTGAGTGCGTGTTGAGGGGATTTTTACACTGAGTGGCTGAGCATCCAGTTTCACAGACACCGTACAAAAACAAGAGCAATACAAGTGCAAAAATGATGGGTGATGCTCCACAATGAAATAGCTTTTCTGATTGCGCCCGGGGCTGAAATATTTTGCAATAAAATTGCGCCAAAGTCATCAAATACATCGTGAGCTGCATAAAACGTGCCCTCTGATTACCAACCCCATTTAGACCAATATTTTCTTGCATGCAAGAAAGAACAAAAACACATTTGTCTGTTTAAGCCCTCAGCTTCATAAATGTGTCGGAAATATTCAACACACAGAAACCCACATTTGTAAGGAAAAAAAATGTCTGAGCCATTCGTAATTTTTCATTCTTTTTGGTGCAAATCTAATGCAAATATGTTGCGAAAATAGTGGACCATTATTCCAGCACAAATTACACCATGAATCTGGTGGAAATGTTTCACAAAAAAATCCCCATTATTATTTTTGCTTTGCCTTTGAGCTAACAGCCGCCTTGGATCTGTAGAATAAATGGACTGATACTTGTCAGAGACATGCCTCTACAGCTGCTATCAGCCATTGTAAGCTTCATGTGATAGACTGGGGTCCTGGACAGCAAGCAGTGTAGTACCCCCCATTAAACAGTTGTCCTTGCAATGTTAGCCCATATAATACTGCCATAAATCCATATAGTACCAAGATAGTACTGTTATAGGCAGCATCCGAGGAGCAGGCCCACCGCCGGGGAGACAGCGGGGTAGAGAAAGACCTTGTCACGGGGCTCTACCACCTCCTTCCCTGGGGGTAGCTCGGGACCAGACCAAGTTACTGCTGGGGAAGATCACAGGGATAGTAACTGGGGGTTACCTGTAGTCCAATTGTCACTCGTGACGTCGCTGTTCCTTCTCCAGAGATGGATCTTGCAGATGAATAAAAAGGGTCCCCCACCAGAAGAGTATATTTTGGAATGGTCAATCTTGTCCATTTACTTAAATGTTTCAATAAAGTCAATAACAGTTGCAGAAATCACAGCTTACAAGAATTACATCTCGGTGGAGCTCATGGGGTATTTGTACACTCCGCAGTCCAATTATCTGAAGGTTCCTTCACTCCCGGTACCCACTTTCTCCACCAGCATAACACTCATACTTTCCTGCTCTTCTTGCTATGAAGTGGTTTCCTTCTCTCAGCACTCAGCAGTAGTACCGAGGTGTTGCAGCCATTCAGAGGTTCCCACCTTGCTTTCAGGCCAGACCAGGGTTTAGCAGTATTCCTACCTCTCCTGGAGCTGAGGGTTGTGGTGGCTGCAAGAGTAATGTCAGTCCTCACCTGGTGCTGAATAGCTCTGCTCCTATTTAAGCAGTGCTAGTATTGACTCCTGTGCTGGTCAATGCTTCAGTTGCCACTGGACAGCTACTGAGGAACACATCCTGGCTGAAACTCCTCCGTGCGAGCTAAGTTCCTATTTCTGCTTTGTTTTGTTTTCTGTTTCCCTTTCTTTTGTTCTAGGGCTCCCTGATAGAGACGTGTCAGTGGCCCAGGCACGAGTGCGGGTCCGCACCTATCGGAGCGTTCGGCCTGCCGAGTAGGCAGGGCCCCCTCCTGGGTTAGGGGTTCATAGGGAGAGGATTTCCTGTAGTTTTATGTTTCCTTTGCACAGTTGTGCCTTTTTCATTTGTTTTGGATATTGCATGTCCGGTTGGACGCAACACGAGGATTCCAGAGTTGAACGGGCCCAGGCTAAGCATCAGGCAATCGCTCGGCCTCCTCCATAGTTCACACACAGACCAATCTCCATAGTGTCTGTGTGGCTCACTCACTGACTAGACCAGACTGCTAGCCTACTAGACTACCAGACTACAAGACTTACATTGCATCCTTGCAAACACATATATCATCCCACATCACGTGACCACAAACGGTACACATGAAACAATACATTTTCCAGATGGGACAGGACATATCAGGCATTAACGCTTTCAGTCCTGCAGCCATCCAATACACATAAAACAAATGCACTCCACAAACAAGACACTGACAAGGCATTGACATAAGACAAACACAGAACATTCTGGAGGGGACCCCATTAACTCTGGGCCACTACATACATACAACCCACATACAGAAATGCCTCCATATAGCAAGATGGTCTTAAACAGCTTTTTTTATCATACCACCATGCCTTCATATAGTGCCAAGACAATACTGATATATACACCCTACATAATTCCACTATACCCCCATATAGTGTCAAGAGAATACTGTCATACAGCTTACATAATACCTCCAAACTTCCATTTAATGCCAAGACATTAATGTCATATACACCCACTGGCGCAACTATAGGGGATGCAGGGGATGTGGTTGCACCCGGGCCCAGGAGCCTTAGGGGGCCCATAAGGCTGCTCTCCTCCATATAGGGAGCCCAGTACTATGAATAAAGCATTATAGTTGGGGGCCCTGTTACAGGTTTTGCATTGGGGCCCAGAAGCTTCAAGTTACGCCTCTGTGTACACCCTCCATATAGTGGCAAGAAAATACTGTTATATAAAGCCCACATGATCCAAATAAAGTGCCCAAACAGCGTGCAGCATCAAAACACAATGAAGAGTCAACATTATATTCTAATCCTTACAAAAATTTTAATTTTGAAAAGAAAAAGAAATTGCTGTAAATGCAGAATAGCTTTATGACTTGTCCACTAGGTGTGAATCTACACTTATATTGTACCTTCTGTATCTGTGTAATATGCAACATTTCCTGATGCCATGTACAGTATTTAACCTGAAATCTTAATTCCTCCAGTAAAAGAAAAAAACTTCTTCAGTCAATTCAAACCGCTATCTTTGTGTCCATTACCCAACTTAGATCAGGAGCCTTAAAGCTCTGATGTGAAGCTGCAGGACTTCAATGCATCATCACCACCCTATACCATTTATAATACTGGTGTCTTCTTATGTGGCAAAAGGTCCTTTTGGGACTTGTTACCTCTGGACCTGTAAGGAACTCGCCCCAAGGGGTCAATGTTGCCATAGGGTTGGACTGGAGAGATGTGCCAAAATCGCTGTGTGTGCAAAAATTTACACCAAATTTTGGTGCAATAGAACTGAGCATGCTCACTGGACTCTGCATGATTGGAGGATGGTCTGATATAAATAGAGACAAATTTTGAGTGATCTGAGGGAGCGCCACACTGGAGAGCGAAAAAACTGCCGGCAAAGTGCTGACAGAAAACCTGGAGAGCTGAGGAGAGAGAAGGATCGTGGCAACCCTGGACAGATCAGCACTGAAGAAGAGCCAAAAAAGCAGCGGAGAGTTTGGGTTGATAGAAGCAGCAACTCTCCCACATCAAAACCGAAAGTTAGGCTGGCCTCGGTAGGTATTATATGTGAGCACACCAACTGATTATTTAGCTGGCTTACTTTAATGTACTCTAGTCACTTTTGGAAAAGTAGAATGAACTGTAAGCGACATCGGGTGTGACTCAAGCTTCTGAGGATTGTTCATGCCAGTGGAGGACCATTGAGGACTTTTAATTTTGGGACAGAGATGTTTAATAAGGGGAAATCAGAATTAACTTTGGGAGGGAAAAGGTATTGGTCCGCAAAAGGGAACTGGCAGGGGCATAACTATAGAGGATGCAGGGGATGCGGTTGCACCCGGGCCCAGGAGCCTTGGGGGCCCATAAGGCCTCTCTTCTCCATATAGGAAGCCCAGTACTATAAATAAAGCATTATAGTTGGGGGCCCTGTTACAGGTTTTGCATTGAGGCCCAGGAGCTTCAAGTTAAGCCTCTGGGAACTGGGTATAGTGCTCTGTAATTTATATTTTCTTGAGACTGTATTATTGTTAGCAAAGACTTATTGATATTGCTCAAAAAGAATTAGTATTATGTTCTAGTTAATCGTAGATACTGTCTAGGTAAGACTGGCTGAACACGACTGGATTTCAACTGTGGAATCCGCGATCATCCCGCGGTATTCTATGTCTATTGAAAGAATAGAACATTTACATGTCCGCTCAGATGAGCAGATAGCGATTGTGATTTTCGTGAGCGCATATAAAATCTCAGCATGTTCTATTTATGTGCGGATCTGCATGGATGGTTCCATTAAAGTCAATGGAAGCTGTCCGACCCGCAACCTATCCGCAAGGGACATTGTGGATAGGCTGTGGATACCCACATCATCGACTAGCAAACAAATACTTGAGAAAAAATTATGACCAAGAGCGAGCATCTGCAGCCATCCGGAATACAGAAAGAGAAGGTACGTGGGGTCACCGGCCAGGGTCAGAGTTGAATTTCACTGCGGGCTCCCGCATGTGGAATCCGACTCATTCGGTAAACATAATCCGGTTGCTTATTCATTCCTAACTAGAGATGAGCGAACCTACTTGTTTTGAGTAATTACTCGATCGAGCACCGTGATTTTCGAGTACTTCCGACTCGGGTGAAAAGATTCGTGGGGCGCTGGGGGGCGGGGGGAGGTGTGGCAGAGCGGGGGTAGCAGCGGGGAACAGGGGGGAGCCCTCTCTCTCTCCCTCTCCCCGCTGCAACCCCCCACTCACCCACGGCGCCCCCCGAATCTTTTCGCCCGAGTACGGAAGTACTCGAAAATCGCGGCGCTCGGGCGAAAAAGGGGTGTGGCCGAGTAGGTTCGCTCATCTCTATTCCTAACCAATCGCTCACTTTTATTTCTTCTTTCTTAAATACATTTTTTTGTGTTTTGTTGACTTTCTCTGCCGCATCATATCCTGAATCTTGTGTTGCCATACCTCACCCCATGGCATGTCCACTACATCAACACCTTTATCCAAAACTATGATTGCCTTTCCAAAACTACTTTTAGCTACATGAGTGGAGATTCCCTGTTCTTTCCACTGCTAGAATGTCCCTCCGATGATTGTCTTTGACCAGTTAAGTCTATGATGAGTCTACACTCCATGGTCATTGAGAGAAAAAGTGTCATCCATTGATTGACAGGTAGAGAAAGGAGGACATCATTGTGGCATAAGGGGGCATCACATCAGAAAATGTTCATAATCATGCTACATTGGAGTAAGAATATAAATGTTACATGTCTGCAGAGCTCTTGTCTTTCCTATTATATACTATATTGATTGAACAGGAGCTTATGATCTCCATGTATTATGTGAGAATAGAGTCATTATAGTGATTTCCTGACACAATGTATACACCCACCATTTCAGTAATTAGAAATCATTTCATAGGTGTTACATGTCTATTACACAACAGTTGGAAAAAGTTAATATCGAGCTGACAGTGGGAAACGTTTTATGGATCAGAAGTAATGAAGTGATGCAGTTTCAGATGCCATCATCATGTGTTCTCCTTAGTTTAAGACAAACTTCTTTGGTAGAGTTGAGTGAACTTTTTAAAAGTTTAGTTTGGCCGGTTCATTGAATTTAGGCAAAATGTTTGGTTCAGTCTCAATTAGTTTTAACTGAACCTAAACTTCACCAGTACGTCACAGAAGGGGAAACAAAAAATTAAAAACAATCACAGAAAATGACCGTTACTGGGTGAGGAGTGCATATAGATGCATCCTCTCACCATGCAGGTAGCTGACTACCAAATGGAGGAGCCAATAACACCTGTGCAGGACACCGATAAGACAGCCACTCACACTGCCTCTTAATAATGAGAGGGGTGGATGCTTGGTGTATACTCCCACACATAGTGGATACAGGGTGCCAGACCATTCTGATATATGTAGCTCACCATGCAGACCAGCAACCTATTAATGACGCCATGATAATTCGGCGGGTTGCCCTGCATTTCATACAGTGAACCACATTGGTACTGCCATCCTGGGCTCCCCCTGGAGTCATAAAGCCACACTGCATGTGAATGATAGATAATAAATGCAAGGCATTTGGTAGTCAGCTACCTGCATGGTGAGAGGTTTCTGGTCTGCATGGTGAACTACATATATCAGAATGGTCTGACACCCTGTATCCACTATGTGTGGGAATATACACCAAGCATCCACCCCCCTCATTATCAAGAGGCAGTGTGAGTGGTTGTCTCATCGGTGTCCTGCACAGGTGTTATTGGCTCCTCCATTTGGTAGTCAGCTACCTGCATGGTGAGAGGATGCATCTATATGCACTCCTCACTCAGTAAGTAACGGCCATTTTCTGTGATTATAAACTTCACCAGTACCTATAAAACTAGTATATAACACTAGCGCGGAGAAGGAGAAGAGGAAGAAGCCATTTTAGTGGTTTTGGTCAAGAAAAACTATCCGAGGTTTGGATTTACACCAAACTTTTAGCAAAGTTCAACCAGAAATAGGGTTCAACTGTCTCAGTTCTTTCAACACTATTATACAGGTTTGCACACACACAACAGTTGGTGTGCAAACTTCTTGGTTGACGCCCCTGCCTTCCATTCATCTTTTTCCCTTTCAAACCTCCTCAGAGTTTACTTTGCAATATAGTTGGACCTCTTGAGCTGTTTTAGCACCATTGAAGTTACAGTACCTACAATCCTACTAGTTACTCTTATTGTTGTGGAGTAGTATATTGGAATTCCCCTGGGTGGTTTGGACATTCCATGGCTGGCCAATGTAGTTGAGAGGGGGTTTATATTTCTACGGCTGCTCTTAGAAGTTGCTGATATTCATCTCTTGTGGGTGAAATTGGTCAAGTTTTTTCCCCTAGGTGCTGCCATTCAGATTAAGCAGATTAATTCAGATTATTGGTGTATGCATTTTTTGTGGATTTTTTTAGTGTTGTTTCTACCATTGCTTCTGCTGCCATTAGTTGTTACCACCTGCTTATCCCGAACCTAGGCTAACTGTACTGACCCTAGGTCCTCTACCTAGGGTCAGTATAGTTGGCTTAAGTTCAGGACGGGGAATGTCATCCTTCTCAGGACAATCTCCCTACTTTAAGCAGTGATTGTTACGGCACTCTGCCCCCCGAGCGCGAGATGGGGTGCCCTGAACTTCCCGCACCCCACTGTCCTTGCCTACTTGCCTCGGCCCTGGCTAACCCCAGGCGGACAACTGGGCGGCGACCTGGCGACTACCTAGATGGAACTCTTCTTTCTGGTGACCGGGCTTTAATAACCCCACCTCTAGCAAAGCGAGGGGAGTGATTGTGTCGTGCACCAGCTAATCAGTGCCGGCACTCGATGAACCAATCACAGCCATTCAGTGATGTCGTTAACTGAATGGCTGTGAATGATCGGCTCTGATTGGCTAGTGCTAGATCCAATCACAGTGCTCACTTTGCTGGAGGCGTGGTTTTCAAAGCGCTTTCACCAGATAGAAGAGGATATCTCAGCGCGGAGAACACGTCAGCTAGCTGCAGTGCTGGGAACCATCGCGAGGGTGAATATTGTTTTTTTTTTATCATGTATCATTTAGCTAGGGCATATTTTCAGGGGAGGGCTTATATCTCCAGCCTCCCCTGAAAACCAGGGTAGGGCTTACTTTCAGGGTAGGTCTTACTGTTGGGGGAAAACATTATAATGGGGTCTATTCAGCACTATACAGTTCTGTCATAAAGTGAAACCTTTGGGGGTGTTGTTTTCCTGCTCCATGAACGAACCAACAAGTACGGAACTCCCTAACGCTGCTGTGAATGAGTCCTCACTGTTTTTGGCATACTCTATGCATGAATTCTGACGTATTAGTAAATCTCCCCTAGTGTCAGAAATATTGCTGTAGCAGGCAATAAATATTGGCTGCAACTCGCTTACATGGATAGCGTAACGTTCCAAAAATACCAACAAAAAGGAAAAAAAAAATTAATGAAACTCTTTCATGCGAACGAGCAGATCTACAATTCGCACATCCCTTGAAAGTGTATCTTGTATGTCACTTATTTCCGCCATCCGCCCATCTCAGCTGCTGACTGTTGCACTTTTTTATATATGATTCCGATGCTTTGAGGGAAGATTGAAAATTTGGAGTGAGCCCGTTTTAAATGAAAGTGGCGTGTCGACATACACTGACAAAAATCAAAGCAATCTTTTGCCAGAATTTGAACATTGCCCTTGAGCTGTCAGTTTTGCAATCAACCTGTATTTTCAGAGCGAAAACCAGAAGAAAAAAAAAAGAATATTAAGGAATAATGTGAATCTGGGTTACACTCGCTCTGCTGTACTATATTTTATTTGACAAGGCAGAAAGCACTGCCAATATTATATCCGTATGAGCAATTATTTAATGATGATAGATCGAGGTGGGTGTTTTTTACTTTTTTTTTTCCCTACGACTTGAATATTCTGCCGTTAAAATAAATAACTTTATGGACATAACTTATAATGAAAAGGCCATGGAAGACGGGGAGAACATTTATTACAGAGCCAGACAGAGGAGACGAAGAAAACAAAGGGAAATCAGAGAAAACAATATGATAAAATCCAATAAAAGAAATGTGTTTTTGAATCGTGCTCCCGAGTTCCGTAAAGTTTATCTTCCAAGGAAAACAAAGGTTTTTTTTCTCCTGTTCTTCAAATCTTTCATTTTTTTTCTCCTATCTTCTTGGATTGGCTTTTTCTAAGGGGTAATTTTGTGTTGCCCCCCAAAACAGCAGAAAGGAATGTATGGGGTGTCTCAAAAATGTGGAAACACGCAAACCAAATAAGGCTTTATTTACACAAGCGGTTTTACGTGGCTATTGCATTTTCACGGCAAACGGAAATCGTGACCATCTGAGGCATTGGGTTCCAATGCATTCGTTCACATTTGGCGTGAAAACATTGCGCTGAGAAAAATAGCATATACATGACCAAAATCGGCGACTGCAATTATACGCTAGGTAAAAAGATAGATCACCATTTTGAATGCCGCCATCCTGGATTGTACTCTAATTCTTCCAATGGGAAGGTAGATATGTGATATATCAAGCTGGCAGAGAATTTCAACAGAAAAACAATGGTCTATCCCAGTGCTGTAGAGTTGGCTGCTTACTTCAAAAAGAAGTAAGGAAATAACTTCCCAATCCCAGACTAGCCCTGACCCTAGTCTTGTCAGCACTGCATCTAGCTCCTGCTCACTGTCTGTACTCAGACCAGTGACAGAGGAAGAAGTCTCCAAATTGCTCTTCTCTGCTCTCCCCACAACCTGTGCTAGCGACCCCCTCCCCTCACACCTCCTCCGATCCTTCTCCCCAGTGGTCATCTCCCATCTCACCACTATATTCAACCTCTCTCTGACCTCTGGCATCTTTCCCTCTTCTTTCAAACATGCCATCCTATCCCCACTGCTAAAGAAGCCGACTCTTGACGCGACTGATGCTGCCAACTACCGACCCATCTCTAATCTCCCCTTCATCTCCAAACTACTAAAACGCCTGGTTTACTCCCGCCTTGTAAGCTATCTATCAGAGCACTCTCTCCTAGACCCCCTACAGTCTGGCTTCCGACCTCAACACTCGACAGAAACTGCCCTTACAATGGTATCCAATGACCTACTGACAGCCAAATTGAGGGGCGATTACTCCCTACTGATCCTCCTCGACCTCTCCACAGCATTTGACACTGTTGACCACAAACTCCTCGTCAGTATGCTTCATTCCATCGGCCTAAAGGACACTGCTCTCTTCTGGTTCTCCTCCTACCTATCTGACCACTCTTTCAGCATCTCCTTTGCTGGCTCTACCTCCCCTCCTCTTCCCCTTGCTGTTGGTGTCCCCCAGGGCTCGGTCCTCGGCCCCCTCCCAGCTATACACCTCTTCCCGTGACATCTCTGCACCTTTCCTCCAAAACCTCACCGACTCTCTCTCCGCTGTCTCTAACACTATGTCCTCTCTCTACCTAAAACTAAACCTCTCTAAAACTGACTTACTGGTATTTCCGCCCTCCACTAACCGACCTCATCTGACATCTCCATCTCACCACCATAACTCCCAAACAGCACGCCGCTGCCTTGGGGTCATATTCAACTCTGATCTATCATTTACCCCCTATATCCAATCTCTTGCCCGAATATGTCAGCTGCACCACAAGAACATCGCAAGAATCCGCTCTTTTCTCACTATGGACACGCTAAAAACGCTTACTGTTGCCCTCATCCACTCTCGGCTTGATTATTGCAACTTGTTGCTGATTGGCCTCCCCTGCACCAGACTCTATCTTCTCCAATCCATCCTGAATGCAGCAGCCAGGCTCATCTTCCTGTCCAGCCGCTACTTGGACACCTCTGCCCTGTGCCAGTCACTGCACTGGCTGCCAGTCAAATACAGAATTCAATTTAAACTCGCTACCTTCATCCACAAAGCCCTCCACAGCGCAGCGCCCCCCTATATTGCCTCCCTCATCTTTATCCATCACCCAGCCCGGGCTCTCCGCTCTGCTAATGAAACCAGACTGAGTGCCCCTTCAATTCGAACTTCTCATTCCCGCCTCCAAGACTTCTCCAGAGCAGCACCGGTCCTCTGGAACGCACTACCAAAGGCTACCCGAGCAATCCAGGACTCGCAGAACTTCAGGCGTGCTCTAAAAATGCACCTCTTCAGGGAGGCATACCGCATTCCCTAAACAAAGCCCTCTGTACTCCGCCTGATAACATGCTCCCTGACCTACTGACTGCAATCCCTGCTAGCCACCTTATCACGTTAGCACAGTGATTATTCTTCATTACAGGCAACGCAAATTATGACGTTATCTAAAGTAGAATGTGTTTGGATAAACTGTGCTAACGTGATAAGGACTAACATACTAAAATAATAATAATCTTTATTTGTATAGTGCCAACATATTCCGCAGCGCTTACATAGACGGGGAATACAGAAAGACAAAAAAAAAATACAAAAATTACAGAACCACGGTTACTTAGTAATCAGTTAATAGAAACAATAGGGGTGAGGGTCCTGCTCCAACGAGCTTACATACTACAAGTAATGGGGGGATACAGAAGGTAAAGGGCTGGAGATGTGCACGGTATGGCGGAGATGTGCACGGTATGGCGAGGTGGAGAGTGAGGGATGCTATACACAGACAATGGTCAGACATTTAGCTGCGTGACGGCAGAAACGGTATGACTGCATGAGCGGGTTAATGGTGGCTAGCCTACTGGCCTTAGGTCAGGTAAATGCACATATACCATTGCGGCAGATTTCAATCAATATCACCCAACCAGACCTCGCAGTTGCCAAACAAACCTCTTTCCACATTTCAAGAAGCAGGTTCTGTCACTGATAAACCAAAAATCTGGATGCCCAATGTTAATAATAAAGCATTAGGAACAACTGTTCTGGCCTCATTCAGCAAGAGCTCATAATATATCAGTTTTCCCTAAAAATAAGACCTACCCCTAAAATAAGCCCTATCCTGATTTTTATGGGGTGCTTATAATAGAAGCCCGACCCTGTAAATAAGTTTTATCTATGCTACATGAAAAAAAAAGGCAATACATTACCAAACAGGCGCCATCCGAGTGTCTCCCACTGGTTTCACTCTTGCTTCTGTCCTAAGCCAGTGAAAGAAGATCACTTGCTGGTAACGGGGTTCATAAACACAGCCTTCAGCAAGCGATGATTGGTTCTCAAGCACCATGCCTCAGCCAATCAATGCAGCGCTCGATGATCCAATGCGATGGCTGTGATTGCTTCTTTGAGCACTGCATTGATTAGCCGAGGCGCTGCGCTTAAGAACCAATCAGAGCCATCACTATCTGGAGGCGGGGTTTACGAACCTCATTACCAGGAAGTGATCTTCTGTCGGCAGCTGAGGACTGAACCAAGAGCGGCGCGGTTCCGGAGACCAGTAGGAGGAAGCCAGATGGCACCTGCTAGTTAAGTATGATGCGTAGAGATGAGCAAGCACATTCGGTAACTACCCTTACCGAGCGTGCTCCTCATCTCTCATGATGAGACATCCCTTGAAAATAAGACCCTGTGCTTCTTTTCGGGCAAACATTAATATAAGACAGGGCCTTATTTTTGGGAAACACTGTATTACCAACCCAAGTTATGATTACACCTACCTGCATCATTATCTTTAACTTATCTACCTGCTCTTATTTTTAGGGAAACATGGTAGCACTAGTCACCTGTCTCAAAAATATGGGGGTAGCCATGCCTCTATAGAGTGAATTTCATACGAGCATAAATGGCAACCGCTGCACTGGACAGTGGGCCGGATGATCATCTGATGGACAGAGATCCAGAGCCGCCAACTCCTGATGACCTATCTAGAGGATAGGACATTGGTTGAGAAAAGGGCAAACAGCCCCTTGAAGAGACACTTCTATAAAGTAAGAACTGTCAAAACCAAGCAACCCTTTTAACAATATCATTAGATATTCCGCAGCAAACACGTTTGATTTCCTAATCCACCCCTGAACCATCTCAAGTACTTTGTTGCCTTTCTTGTAGACAGGTCCCCAGGACTGTTGAGTTCTATTGAGTTTGTGAATGCAGATGCCGGTATAACACTCAATTAATTCTTATTCAGTCTGCTGGCTGCACATCCACCTGCCACACAGCCCCATTATTTGTTCTTAAGTAGTCTGCTCATAAGATAGAACATATGCAATGTGCCCGGAGGCATGCGATTACAAAATTATTTATAAAACATCATTTGATGCTCCACATGCACTTTCATCTTACAATTAAATGGTTGTACTTTTAATGCATAATGAAGGTCTCATAATAAGGTTCAGATAACCCAGAAGTGGCATAACCCATGGCAAGCATCAGCTCTTTCCTTTTGATTAGTCTTAATAGAATGATTAAAGTCATCAAGTCAGCAAATTACAGTGTCGTGTTTGTGATTTCTACTTCACAATATTAAAATATTTGACTCCTTTTTGCTCCTTTCCATGTAAAAACGATATGAAGCAATACATCCAATAAGTTGGATTACAAGTAACTAGAGATGAGCGAGCATGCTCGGATAAAGCAGTTACTCGAGCGAGCATCGTTTTTCTTGAGTAATTGCTTACTGGTCCAAGCGTGCTCGGGGGAGTGGCGGGGGGAGCGGCGGGGGGCAGAGTGAGACAGATCTCTCTCTCTCTCCCGCCCGCTACCCCCCGCCGCCTCCTCGAGCCTGCTCGGACCAGTAAGCAGTTATTTGAGAAGATGATGCTCGAGTAACTGCTTTACCCGAGCATGCTCGCTTATCTCTACAAGTAACCTATTATTGCGTATCTACAGTGCTCTATGTACATATTTTTCCGTGTATATGGAGCGTTTTTTTTACAAATACTTTGCCCAAAAATCGCACCGCGTCTTATACACAGGATGTAAGTTTTCATTGGAAACAATCTGACAAAAACTTACATGAATGCCAGCTGCAAGGTACCGCTCACAGGTGTGTGGAAGCTCCACTACCGGAGCCAGAAGGCAGAGCAGTGTCGCGCAGAGCAGCAGTGCAGAGAAGAAGGGCAGCAACGTGGAGAAGTAGGGCAGTGTAGTGCCTGCACCCTCCCACATACACACTACACACACACATACATTACACACAGCACATATATAGCACATATACAGTACATACATACAACACAGTCTACTCACCAGCCGTCTCCTCTCAGTGCTGCCCGGCCGGTCTTCTGTCTCCTGCGCTTGGTCTGCATAGAAACCTGTAAACAGCAAGCTTTCGCAAGACAGCGGGGGTGTCTTGAAGAGCTACAGAGACCTGTCGGGGAGCATGAAGGACAGTCCGGTGAGTATAACAGGGACCTATAGTGGGGTTTAAACGTAGAACAGTACTATGTACCGTTTTATGTTTAAAACATTTTTTCTTAATTTTGGGTGGGACACGCCACACAGCACTTGTGTAAATTGCAAATGATTCCATTTATTTGTCATACAGTCAGAGAATATATAGACATTTAAGACAAATACATTGCAGTCAGGTGACCAAAAATCCCCTGATTTAACATAGGCATAACTTGTTCTGCCTTTTTGCTCGTACAGTGGCGTAGTTCCTTTGGTCACATGGTCATGTGCTGTCTGAGATCATTAACTGGTAACCTACACTGTTTTTCTGAAAATAAGACTTGTCTCGAAGATAAGCTATAGCCTGATTTTTCAGGATTTTTGGGGAGGCATGAAATATAAGCCCTACCTCAAAAATAAGCCCTAGTTACATTACATAAAAAAAAGAAATTACCTAGCAGGCTCGGTTCAGGTCCCTCACGCTGCTCTCCAGAGTTCTATCGTGGTTCCTGCAGTCATAGGCCACTCATACAAGATCACTTCCTGGTTACGGGATTCATTGGTTCAGCCAATCAATGCAGCGCTCGAAGAATCTATCACAGCCATCGGATTGGTTCATCAAACATGCATTGACTGGCTGAGCAGCACTCCAAGAACCAATCACAGCCATCACTTCCTGGAGGCCAGATTTATGAACACTGTAACCAGGAAGTGATCTTCTGTGGGTGGTCGAGGACTGCAGGAACTGGTGTGTAGAGCAGCGTGAGGGACCTGGACAGAGCCAGCTAAGTAAGTATAATAAGACATCCTCGAAAAAAATAAGACCTAGTGCCTCTTTCGGGGCAAAAAAATAATATAAGACAGGGTCCTATTTTCATAGAACCACGGTATAAGTACTCCTAAGCTTAGTCAAGGTCTAAATGTATAGAAGATTAAATATAAAAGAGATAATAAAAAATTCTATTTACTAATACATTTCTAAGACAAAGTCCATATTTAGCAGGCTGTCTGGCTACATAACAGAGTGAGCAAAAGGTCGATCACAGACCCTTCTTCAGGCCTTGCAAACGTCTTCACGAAAATATCTGAATATATGTCAAGTAAATCAGTCAAAATGGAAGGAAAACAAGATTGTGTTCAACATACACTATGGTTTCTCTCACAGTGTCTCCATGGTAACAGACTACAAACTATGTGTAGTCTGATGTTACAGTCCAACTCCCTTCCTGTTGTTTCCTACTTTTTGTTGAAACTACCTAATATATACAGAATGGCCACTCCCCTGGATAGAAATTTGACCCGTGACCCTAGAGTGCAGCATTAAATCAAGTGACAAGCTTTTCAAAAATCACTTTTAGTGTAAATTCACCTTAAAATAGAAAAAGAAATGAGCAATCCGAGTGACTTCCAAAGCGGGACCTGGGGGTGTGGTCATGGGGCGGGGCTTATCAAGACGTATGATTTTACCTCCGGCGTTATAAAAAGTACAGGGCTGGTTAAATAAAAAACAGGAAGCAAATTCTACAGCATTCCTGCTTCCAAAAAACAGTCAAAATATGTACCATCTGTGCGATTTTGACTGGAAATCAGCTGCATATCCGCAGCTGATTTCATACCATGCGGCGCTCCCCCTCACCTCCTCCGAAGGCTTCCCACTGTCAGTGCTCCCTGGCTTCCGTTACCCAGTGGACTGTAGCGGCATCGCCTGACCAGCAGCGTCACAACCCAAAGTTGGGAAGTGCTGACAGCGGGAAGCCTTCGGAGGAGGTGAGGGGGAGCGCCGCTGCGTATCTGCGGCTGATTTTTAGTCAAAATCTGCACAATGATAAAGATTTCGACAGTTTTTTAGCTCTGGACGCTCTGCAGATTTTTCGCCATGTGCAAACACACCCTAAGTCAGCTTGAGGTACCCTGACTCATGCAGAGCGGCCTCAGTAGTAATAGTGTCCTCTATACCAGCCCCAGCAATAAGAGTGGCCCCAGTAGTTTTAGCGCTGCCATAAAACAGCCCCAGCAATAATAGTCACCCTCACAGTAGCCCCAGCAATATTAGTAACCCAAACAGTAGCCCAGTAGTAATAGTGACCCCCACAGTAGCCCCAGCAATATTAGTGACCCAAACAGTAGCCCCAGTAGTAATAGTGACCCCCACAGTAGCCCCAGCAATAATAGTGACCCACACAGTAGCCCCAGTAGTAGTAGTAGTGACCACCACAGTAGCCCCAGCAATAAAAGTGACCACGACAGTAGCCGCAGTAGTAATAGTGACCACCACATTACCCCCAGCAATAACATTGACTGCTACAGCAGCCCCAGCGATAATAGTGATGCACACAGTAGCCCTAGTAGTAATAGTGACCACCACAGTAGCCCCAGCAATAATAGTGACTGCCCCAGCAGCCCCAGCAATAATAGTGACCCACACAGTAGCCCCAGTAGTATTAGTGCTCCCCTATACCAGCCCCAGCAATAATAGTGACTGCCACGGCAGCCCTACCAATAATAGTAACCCACACAGTAGCCTCAGTAGTAATAGTGACTGCCACGGCAGCCCTAGCAATAATAGTAACCCACACAGTAGCCCCAGCAATACCAGTGACTGCCACGGCAGCCCCAGCAATAATAGTAACCCACACAGTAGCCCCAGTAGTAATAGTGACCACCACAGTAGCCCCTGCAATCATAGTGACTGCCACAGCAGCCCCAGCAATAATAGTGACCCACACAGTAGCCCCAGTAGTAATAGTGACCACCACAGTAGCCCCAGCAATAATAGTGATGGCCACGGCAGCCCCAGCAATAATAGTAACCCACACAGTAGCCCCAGTAGTAATAGTGACCACCACAGTAGCCCCTGCAATCATAGTGACTGCCACAGCAGCCCCAGCAATAATAGTGACCCACACAGTAGCCCCAGTAGTAATAGTGACCACCACAGTAGCCCCAGCAATAATAGTGACTGCCACAGCAGCCCCAGCAATAATAGTGACTGCCATAGCAGCCCCAGCAATAATAGTGACTGCCACAGCAGCCCCAGCAATAATAGTGACCAACACAGTAGCCCCAGTAGTAATAGTGACCACCACAGTAGCCCCAGCAATAATAGTGACTGCCCCAGCAGCCCCAGCAATAATAGTGACCCACACAGTAGCCCCAGTAGTAATAGTGACCACCACAGTAGCCCCAGCAATAATAGTGATGGCCACGGCAGCCCCAGCAATAATAGTAACCCACACAGTAGCCCCAGTAGTAATAGTGACCACCACATCAGCCCCAGCAATAATAGTGATGCACACAGTAGCCCCAGTAGTATTAGCGCTCCCCTATACCAGCCCCAGCAATAATAGTGACCCCCAACAGTTCCCTAAGGGGACTGAAAAAAATGTAAAAATCAGTTTAGAAAATTTGCATTAATTATTTTAAAAAAATAAAAGTTAATATAAGTTTAAAAAAACTTCTGTCATATTTATAATTAAAAAATCTAAAAAAAAACCCAAAGACATATTTGGTTTCATTGCATTCATAAAAGTCCAGTCTATCAAAATTATGCATTATTTCCCCCGCAAGGTGCACATGAACAGAGAAAATAAAGGCTAGAATTGCGCTTTTTTTTTGGTCACCTCCATCTCCAAGAAAAAGTGTAATAAAAATCAATCAAAAAGTAATATGTACCCCAAAATGATAACAATAGAAACTATAAGATGTCCCGAAAAAAATGAGCCCTCACACAACTATGCTGACGGAAAAAAAGCTAGAACTGTCAGAAGATGGCAGCAGAAAATAGTTTACATTTTTTCCAAGGATATTTTATATTTTAAAAGTAGTGCAGCAAAAAGTAAATAAATACATTTTGTATCGTAACCATCATACTGACCTATAGAATAAAGTTATTGTATTTTTGCTGTGTGTTTACCATAGAAACAAGACCTCCCCCCCATCCCCCAAAAAATGCAGAATTGTGATTTTTTTTTTTCCATTTCACTTCACTTAGAATTTTTTGAAGTTTTTCAGTACTTTATATGGTACATTAAATAGAACCATTGAAAAATACAACTCGTCCCGCAAAAAACAAGCCCTCATACAGTGATGGCGATGGATAAATGAAAGAGTTATGATTTTTTTTAAAGTGACAAGGAAAAAACAAAACAAAAAAAAAAAAGGTCCGCAACCTTAGGGGTTAATAAATCAGCTCATTGCTGTGATCACAATCAGTGTTATGCCACTTCCGGGAGCGCATCACATGACCATGCATCGGGTCGTAATGACGGATACCTGGCAGAAGTGGAAACCAAATGGACACGCCCCACAAGTAGGAGAGTGCAGGGACCCAAGGGCACAGCCACATCCAAAACCATACCAATGAAACATTGCATGTCTGCATTCGTGAGTGCATTACCTACATCAATAGGAATAGGTCACATGTCTACATCTGGGGTGCAATGCCAATACCCTTGGGTCCCACTGCAGCGCATGGAAGTGACTGCAATACACAGATAAGACCTCTAAAGTGTAACAAGCAATCAGCTGAGCGGGCAGGGATAGAAAAATGTGTTGTCGCTGGAGTGTCCCTATAACAATAGGTAGGGGGCAATGCAAGAGGGAATGACTGCAATATTAGACTACTTGCTGATTGCTAACATGCTGCAACTATGTAGACTCATAGGTCTGCATAGGAGCCATAAACACTGAATGGTAGGATGGTTTTTGATAATTGCAATAAAAAGATAACCTTAAGGCCTCCTGCACACGGGTGGGTCAGACCCTGCATGGGGGATTCCTGCAGCGGAGTTCATCCCTTGTGCCCGGCCGATGACCCCGCGTACCTGTTCGGTGTCTTCTGCGAGCGCTACAGATGTGCCCGCCGGCACTCTGTCGTGCATGTGCAGTAGGCGCCAGCGCTCGGCAATGACACGTATCCAGCGATACTTCTGCAGTGCTCAGTGTGGAAAAGCCGCGGGACGTCCGGCTTCCATTGACTTCATTCTATATGGCTTATCTGCAGGGTAGCACATCAATAGTAGATCAGTAGTGGTCTACCTCTGATCAGCTGTTTGCCAGGCTGACATGCTCATGCAACAAGTCGATTTCTGAAGGAAGCAGACAAACTCCAGTGGCTATGCTTGGTATTGCAGGCATTGAAGTGAATGGGAACTTTGCCTGTCATACCAAGTCTGGCCACTGCAGTGAGAATAGAGCTGTCTGCTTCCTGTGGCCATCAGCTTGGTGCACTAGCCTAAGGATACGTCATCAATAGCTTACAACTGGACAACCCCTTTAAGTACATAATCTGCAATTAATGGTTTATATAGGTTATAGGATTACGGTCCAAGTAAGGCAGGTGTGGTACTGTGGGAGAGGCAAATCTGTTTGTCATGTCTACAGACACATCTGGTTTCCATGCAGCTCTTATCTGATGGAGAGGTGCGTCCGTTACAATGCACTCTTGTTCATCTTGGATGCAGGATAATTCCTTAATACATCTCAGCTGCGGCCGTTTCCTGGTAAGGAGTGCTGACTTACCTGGCAGGAGCCCAACTGAAATACTCTACAACCTCAAAACAACATCAAGACTATTTGGCTACTGATATGAAATGTGGTTAGTAGATAATTTACTGAACGTTTAACCTCCCCATCACTACTTAAGTGTGAAGAAAAAGGTATTTACTACAATGTAATCACATTCACAGATATTACAGAAATTCTTCAACAAAGGAAGTTTCCGTATTTTTACCACTTCGTTATCCCTTCCTTATAAGGCTGCTAGAGCCAAGCCCCACTCCAGTAAGTGCATGCACATGGTTTCATTACACCATGCCTCTACACAATCTGCTCTATTCCTCCACTTGGAGCTCCCCTTAGTGTTCATTGATGGATTTGTTAATTCATATTTCCTATCAACCACTTGACTTCCTGTTTGTGTGACAACTGTTTAAGTGCATATACACTCTTTGTAAAAAAAAAAAAAAAAAAATCCCGCCCCTAGAAGAAGTTGTCGTTTCGCCGCGACATTCGACATGCAGTTCTATCTCAGGCAGATATACAAATGATGAGAGTTGTGGTGATTAGATGAACGGTCTTGTCACTCGAAGCCTTAAAAGGGGTTCCCCCCTTGGCCTATAAAAAGATCTACTTTTGTGTAGTGACCTCTTGTGTGGAGCTTGTTGACTACTTGACGCCTCTACGACACAATTAGAATGATTTTGTTCAGTTAACAGTCGGGGCAAATTATTGGAATGCATAAATCGACAAATTGCCCACCACCTGGGTCATCCGGACCAGACTGTTAGGAGGTGTTGGGATCAGTGGATGTGTGAGGACACACAAGGCTACCGGGCTCAGGACCCCCCCTTTAGACCACCAGTAGAGAGGAGCGTCTGACCAGACTGTTAGGAGGTGTTGGGACAAGTGGATGTGTGAGGGCACACAAGGCTACCGGGCTCAGGACGCCCCCTACAGACCACCAGTAGAGATGAGTGTCTGACCAGACTGTTAGAAGGTGTTGGGACCAGTGGATGAGGGCACACAAAGTGACCGGGCTCAGGACCCACAGACAGACCACCAGTAGAGAGGAGCATCTGACCAGGCTGTTAGGGGGTGTTGGGACCAGTGGATGTGTGAGGGCACACAAGGTGATCAGGCTCAGGGCGACCGACAGACCACCAGTAGAGAGGAGTGTCTTACCAGACTGTTAGGAGGTGTTGGGACCAGTGGATGTGAGAGCACACAAGGTGACCGGGCTCAGGACCCCCCCTACAGACCACCAGTAAAGAGGAGCATCTGACCAGACTGTTGGGAGGTGTTGAGACCAGTGAATGTGTGAGGGCACACAAGGTGACCGGGCTCAGGACACACCCTACAGACTACCAGTAGAGAGGAGCATCTGACCAGACTGTTAGGAGGTGTTGGGTCCAGTGAATGTGTGAGGACACACAAGGTGACTGGGCTCAGGACGCCCCCTACAGACCACCAGTAGAGAGGAGCGTCTGACCAGACTGTTAGGAGGTGTTGGGACCAGTGGATGAGGGCACACAAGTTGACCGGGCTTAGGACGCCCCCTACAGACCACTAGTAGAGAGGAGCGTCTGACCAGACTGTTAGGAGGTGTTGGGACCAGTGGATGTGTGAGGGCACACAAGGTGATCAGGCTCAGGGCGACCGACAGACCACCAGTAGAGAGGAGTGTCTTACCAGACTGTTAGGAGGTGTTGGGACCAGTGGATGTGTGAGAGCACACAAGGTGACCGGGCTCAGGACCCCCCCTACAGACCACCAGTAAAGAGGAGCATCTGACCAGACTGTTGGGAGGTGTTGAGACCAGTGAATGTGTGAGGGCACACAAGGTGACCGGGCTCAGGACACACCCTACAGACTACCAGTAGAGAGGAGCATCTGACCAGACTGTTAGGAGGTGTTGGGTCCAGTGAATGTGTGAGGACACACAAGGTGACTGGGCTCAGGACGCCCCCTACAGACCACCAGTAGAGAGGAGCGTCTGACCAGACTGTTAGGAGGTGTTGGGACCAGTGGATGAGGGCACACAAGTTGACCGGGCTTAGGACGCCCCCTACAGACCACTAGTAGAGAGGAGCGTCTGACCAGACTGTTAGGAGGTGTTGGGACCAGTGGATGTGTGAGGGCACACAATGTGCCCGGGCTCAGGACCCCCCCCCCCCCCTACGTACCACCAGTAGAGAGGAGCGTCTGACCAGACTGTTAGGAGGTGTTGGGACCAGTGAATGTGTGAGGGCACACAAGGTGACCGGGCTCAAGACACACCCTACAGACCACCAGTAGAGAGGAGCATCTGACCAGACTGTTAGAAGGTGTTGGGTCCAGTGAATGTGTGGGGGCAAACAAGGTGACTTGGCTCAGGACGCCCCCTACAGACCACCAGTAGAGAGGAGAGTCTGACCAGACTGTTAGGAGGTGTTGGACCAGTGGATGAGGGCACACAAGGTGACTGGGCTCAGGACGCTCCCTACAGACCACCAGTAGAGAGGAGCATCTGACCAGACTGTTAGGAGGTGTTGGGACCAGTGGATGAGGGCACACAAGATGACTGGGCTCAGGACCCCAAACAGACCACCAGTAGAGAGGAGCGTCTGACCAGACTGTTAGAAGGTGTTGGGTCCAGTGAATGTGTGGGGGCAAACAAGGTGACTTGGCTCAGGACGCCCCCTACAGACCACCAGTAGAGAGGAGAGTCTGACCAGACTGTTAGGAGGTGTTGGACCAGTGGATGAGGGCACACAAGGTGACTGGGCTCAGGATGCTCCCTACAGACCACCAGTAGAGAGGAGCATCTGACCAGACTGTTAGGAGGTGTTGGGACCAGTGGATGAGGGCACACAAGATGACTGGGCTCAGGACCCCAAACAGACCACCAGTAGAGAGGAGCGTCTGACCAGACTGTTAGGAGGTGTTGGGACCAGTGGATGTGTGAGTGCACACAAAGTGACCGGGCTCAGGGCGCCCCCTACAAACCACCAGTAGAGAGGAGCGTCTGACCAGACTGTTAGGAGGTGTTTGGACCAGTGAATGTGTGAGGGCGCACAAGGTGACCGGGCTCAGGATATCCTCGACAGACCACTAGGAGAGAGGAACGTCTGATCCGACAAGCATGAGCAGCTCCAGCTGTTTCATTGTCCATCATCTAGAGACAGGTGGCGCTATCATTAGTGTTTGTATCTGTCTGAACTATTTCCAGGCGTTTGGTTGAAGGACATTTGATCTTATGGCGCCTATTATGTATACGGCCTTTGACACCCATCCACAGCCACCTCTGCTTACAGTGGTGTTATGAACGGCAAAAGTGGACACTACAGAGTGAAACCGGGTTGTCTTCAGTGATGAAATCAGGTTTAGTTTGGCACTGACGACAGTCATGTTCATGTCTGGAGACCTAGGGGTGATGGTCTGGGGGGCCATTGCATACAACAGTCGGTCCCCCTAGTAGTGGTACAAGGGACAATGACAGCTCAGCGATATGTTCAGGACATCCTGCAGCCACATGTGTTCCTCTAATGGCGGCTTCCAAGAGGCATTTTCCATCAGGATAATGCTCGGCCGCATACACAAGGAGATCATAGGAATGTCTTCACAACATTGTCACACTTCCGAGGCTGCCTGGTCCCCAAATTTATCACCAATAGAACATGTATGGGATCATGTGGGATGTTTTTCCACTGCTTAGTGATGCAATCTTTGCACTTTTTCACCCATCAGAGTCTAGCCTTCCTTTTTCTCTTAAACAACAGTTGCACTAGAACCGATTATCTTCTGTTATAGCCCATTCAGCCATGTTAGTAGGAGCACCAGAGTTGCATTGGCTGCAATTTGCTTGACTATGCACTACCTGCTTGTCAGAACGATTCTTGACATCCTCCTCTGACCCCTCTCCATCCTCAGGATCTCCTCTTGCCGGATGTTTTTCCTCGATTACACCATTCTTTGCTTACTCTCTACACTACTGCACAGGAAACCCCACAAAGTGGGCAGTAAAATCCTGGCCTAGGCAAGTCTAGTACCGATGACCAAATCTCGGAAGCATCACTGGATTCTCCCATTCTAGTGTGGATTCAAACGGATCCACGAAAATCTTGGCCCCTGACTTTATGCTACATCATTTCCATCCTGGGGCAACTGGCCATTCAATATAAAATATCTTCTAAAGCCACTTCCCTCCATAAAGGATGAAAAAGCTCTACAAGAAACCATTGAGAGTGCAAAGAAGAGAACGACTATGCATTTCGTCATGTGTAATCTGTACAGTCAGAGTCAAAGGCTTGGGAAGACGCTGTATATTATACAGAGAAAGCTTTATTGCTTAATTCCCATTGCCTTGCCATGAGGCCGCTGGCCGGTGTTCAAGCACGCTCACCCTAGGTATGGTGTCCCCAATTCTTCACCTGGGTTAACACCGCTTCATACAGCGTTTGACATGTCTGTGTGTATCTATAACGTCTAATGACAATAATCGTCGTAATTTCCTCTTATACGCACGTGGCGTCTATCACCTCCTAAAGCACAGATCACACGGCTCACATTTTTATGGCTGTAATTTGCAACTTCTGGTGTCTCAGCTGTAGCCTTGTGGCAGCTTTTTGTTCTTTAGTGAAGTGTGAATACATGACATAATGGCAGTCTAATAATGCATTTAGTAAAATAAAGCTTCATTTTCTCCAAGAACGACAGGAGAGAAAAGTAGAAAGTGGGAGGTAAAGTACAGTGTGAAATTGAACTTGCTAGAGGCTTCCCGTAGTCCGTAGTCCTGCTGGGATGCTGAAATGAAACAGCCGGCAAATCATCCCCACTTCACCTATGCATGAATGTCCTCCTCACCGGGAGACAGGAACAGCGCAGCACCGAACATGATTCACAGTCTGGTAATATGCCTTCAACTCTCCAAATGTGAAATCTGTGGTTTACTTTCGTAAATTAGCATTAGAACTTGGAATAAAACATCACATGTAAAAGAACTGGTCCAAAGGTACATACACGTCTGTCAAGAGCAATTCCACCTTAAAAGGACCTCATTAGGACTTTTTCCGGGGCTCATGGTAGCAGCAGAAGAAATGAATCAAACCATAGTAACATAGTAGCATTATAGGTTAGACTAAAAAAGATACACGACCATCTAGTTCAGCCTATTACCCCCCAACGTCGATGCAATGTAAGCCTTCATCTTGAAAAAAAGGATAAAAATACATAGGATACTCAGAGGAGTAGTTGTTAGTTTTTCAGCCATAACTAAATATGAATGTATGTATTGGCCCAGTACACCATCCTGGCCCCTTCCATAAATGCTGTACATGTAGATGCACTGTGCAAAGCTGTCTTGTCATTCGCAGCGTGTGTGTTGCACAGCTGTGGCGCTTGAGAGGTTAACGCCAATAAGATCATTGCCTGCATGTAAATGTATCAGTCTGTAATGTTATGTGGTATGAGTGAGGGTATAAATAGGAGTGCTTGAGAGCAGGAAAGGAGTTCCATCTTGTCTGCTACCTGAGCGTCACCAAACACAGAGCCACATGGAAGCACCTTCAGCTTCCTTGTGGTGAAGATGGAGGAGAAGGAGAGATATCCCGTAGCGACTGCAGTTTGGATGTGAGTGGAGTAAGCACTAAGCCTAAGAGAGAGCCTTTGTAAGAAACCACTTTTTCTGGCAAGACCCAGTGCAGAGATATTAATTCCAAGCCACAAGTTTTGCCTAGTTGGCCGTCCAAAGTTAGGATCACCACGTAGAAATACGCTGCAAGTTACAAGCACGTATCTCTAGTGCGGGGTGCAAATCCTAGAAGTAATTAATTACTAGCAGAGTGTCTGTGGATGAACCCTACCCCCTTCCTCCTCCGGACTGTCATTTAATAGCTGAGAACTGTCTCTGATTTGTCAAAGTGCTCAGCCAATCAGAGGCAGCCCTTTCAGCAGGCGGGAATTTTAAATCCCCGCCTGCTGAAAAATCCTCAGAGCAGTGCAGGAGAAGAGCTGGATAGATGCGGCTGAGCTCCGGCAGCTGCAGAGAGGTGAGTATACTTTTTTTTACACATATTTATATTTTTAAGCCCTTCCCCGAAAATCACTGTAGCACTTGACGGCAGCCCATTGCTTTCAATGGAGCCGGCTGTATTTCGGCCCCATTGAATTCAACGGGAGAACATCGCTTTCCTCTGCCACAGTGGCAGAGGATTTCTTCATCTCCGCAGGGAGTCCCATTTTCCCTAGACACTGTGACAATGCTGTCACAGTGTCCAATGACAATGGGACTCCCCACGGAGATGAAGAAATCCTCTGCCACTGTGGCAGAGGAAAGCGATGTTCTTTGTATGTCAATGGAGCCACTACAACTGCCTCCGGCCCCATTGACCACAGGTGAAACCCATGGATGTGACAGCTGGTAGCGCTCTTTTTGAACGGATAAACGCTGCTAGCAGCGTTTTTTCCACAGTGACACCCGCTTCGGTCACGGCGATTTTTGAACGCATAACTGATGCGTTAAAAAATTTGTGCATCAAAACGCCCGTGTGACTGAGGCCTGAAGGGTATAATACGTTAGTAGAAAATATGCCACTGAAAGTATACAATGCCATTAGGGCCAAAGGAGCCCCACTAAGTATTAACATATATAAAAAAAAAAATAATTCTGATTCTTGTTAGGTGTCCAGGTACTTTCAGTAGGATAGTGTATCAAGCATATTGGAAAAATGACACCTTAAATGGTAAATACAGATCCATATGACAAAACCCCTTTAACTAAACATATCAGAGATGTTCTGCCCCCCCCCCCCCCCCAATACATATTAGTGTTTAAACCCATTTATAATGCCAGGGCTGGACGACTCTATAATGTACGGGGGCAGCTCAATATTCAACCGCCAGATGATGTCAGGGAAAAGAGGGATTGAAAACTTTAACTTTCAATGGCCAATCCATTTGATCCTTGAGATATAAATCATTGCTGTGAAGCTGCAGCTTATCTCTTTAAACACTCCAATGCTTAACCGAACATTCTTGTGCATGGGGGAGCCTGGAAAAATAGCTGTTGGCCAAACGATTGCCCAAACACCTCTAAGGAAGATCTATTTTTACTCCTTGACCCTGCGGAGTTCACATAGTTAGGCCTCGTTCACACAAGCGTGTGTTCACACGTACATAGGTGCGCATCCACGTACTGCAAAAACATGCGTAAACAAAAGCTAGATGCAATACATACATTGGTCAGCAAAAGCTGCTGTAGTTTAGCCTTAATGGCATACTTAATGTTAGAAAGTCTTAGCACCTGAAACCAATAATGTATCATACATCATATATTGCAATGGCACAAAGGCCAAATAAAGGTTTGTGTGGGTCCCTTGGTTAAGCATTGTGTAGGGGCTCCCAACTTAATCACTTACAAGAAGAGTTTTCAAAAACTTCCATTGAGTGCACAAATTAGAGTACCACACAGTGCCACCATGCAAAGCTCAAATAATAATCATCCTGAGCAGGGAAGACCAGAGCCAAAGATTGTGGAGGTACGAGGGCCGTTTGTCCCTTCTGCACTCCCTATAATCCAGTTCAAGTGACACATGCAGATGGTCAACTAACAGGTCCCTGTAGTGTTCACATTCAAGGATTGTGGTACGAAAAACAAACAGTCGTAGGACATGGCAAGAAAATACTCCTCAGATCATGATATTGCCACCATCCACCTGTTGAACCCCAACGGTATGCCCATGGAATACAGCTTTGTGCTCTTTCCATAAGATGTGGACCGAGACATCCGTGTGCTTCAGCAAGAAACAGGACTCATCACTCCAGATGACCTTCTGCCATGTGTCCAAGGTCCATTATTGTCTTTCCAGGGTGCATACGAGACGTTGTTGGTAATGACAAGAGGTCATCAGAGGCACCCTTGTTGGCCTTTAGCTATTGGACACAGTTGACGCAAGATACACCACATGGTCATTGTGGAAATTTGTCTAATGTCTCTGCTGTTGCACTCTGGGTCAGTCGGTCCACTGTGGCCCACCATTGCTGAGATACCAAACCTGTTATCCAACGCTCGCCTCTAGGAACAACCACACGTGTCCTGCTGCTGTGTGATCTACACTCTTGATACCATGCTTCAGCAACAGCCAACAAGAGCGACTGCTTCAGAAATACTGGCACCACACCTCCGGGCACCAACTATCTGCCCACAGTCACAGTCACTCGCATCCTCACAATTACCCCTGACTACCAAATGTTACCTTGTGCTATGTAGAGGAGGAGTTAGCATATTATCCAAGATCAGATTCTGATGCCCCCGTCACATGGCACCACCTTATTGATCACAAGATGCCATGCACCAGCTGTGCCTAATCCAGTGATTTTTCAGTTTATTTCCCGATTTGCCATCCTGCTCCGTGCCAGATTCTTGCATTTTCTTCTCACAAACCTAAATGTTATAATAAGCCTTTGACTGCAAAGTCTGATTACTAAAAACGTCAAGTCTCAAGTGAAGCCAGACTACTTGCCTATTGGCAAAGCTTACTTTTTCCATTTGGAGAAGGATTCAGGAATTTGCGCTGGGAATATATTTTGCATATGCAGAGAACTGGGTCAGAAGATAAAGTCACCGAGCTTTGTTACGGAGCTAGAAAGTTTCTTTCAATTTGATTTTAGTTCTTACTAGTTTGGTTAAAAAAAAAAAAAAAAAAGTTAAGATTTTTGCCAGAAACGCGAGCGCTGGAATTGTAATGTCTAGACTGCACAGGAAATTAAAGTAATCCAAATAAAATGTTTGGGTTTATGCCTATTCTCAATGTTCACGTATAGAGGTAGTCAATAGTTTAACACTTTATTGCATTTTCAATGGTTTCCGTTCAGGTAATGCTCAAAAACAGTAATATTCTAAAAATAGGAATACAGTTTATTAACATCAAGCGTCGTTCGTGTCACCGGGAAACACTACTAGATTCTTCATAGAGTCAAATCATGCCAGCTGCTGTAATGCTCTGACAAAAAAAAACTACCTGGACAGCACAATTCACCTATAAGACCCACGTTTCCCATGAGTCTCTCATGAGGTACTCAGCCGGCCTTAAAAGTTTGTTGCCCTAAGCTACTCCAGTAATGGATTCCCTAGGTAATGTCTAGGGGGCGGTAGTTGGATCCTCAAATACAAGGAGATACTTTGAAGGAATGGTTGCTATGGAAAGGGCACTGAAATAAATGCAAAAATGTACTGGTTAGAGCAGGTAGATATGTTGATGATAATAAAGGTAGTCGGAACTTGGGTTGGTAATACCGTGTTTCCCCTAAAATAAGACCCTGTCTTATATTCATTTTTGCCCCAAAAGAGGTACTGGGTCTTATTTTCAGGGGATGTCTTATCATACTTACTTGGTCCAGGTCCCTCCCACTGCCCTCCGGAGCTCCGACACTCTTCCTGCAGTCTTTGGACGCCCACAGAAGATTGCTTCCTGGTTATGAGAATCATAAATCCCACCTCCAGGAAGTGATGGCTCTGATTAATTCTCAAGCGCTGCTAAGCCAATCAATGCTGTGCTCGATGAGCCAATGAAGTGGCTGTGATTGGTTCATCCAGTGCTGCATTGATTGGCTGAGCAGCGTTTGAGAACCAATCACAGCCATTGCATTGTGGAGGCGGAATTTATGAATTGGCATTGATTGGCCAATACATAAATCCCACCTCCACGAAGTGATGGCTGTGATGGGTTCTCGAGAGCGCTGCTCAGCCAATCAATGCAGTGCTGGATGAACCAATCACAGCCATTGCATTGATTCATCGAGTGCGGCATTGATTGGCTGAGCAGCACTTCAAAACCAATCAGAACCATTGCTTCATGGAGGCAGGATTTATGAATCCCTCAGCCAAGAAGCAATCTTTTGTGGGCAGCCAAGTACTGCAGAAAGCCTGCCAGAGCAGTGGGGGGGACGTGGACTGAGCCCGCTAGGTACTATATACCTTTTTTAATGTAATGCAGCTAGGGCTTATTTTTGTGGTAGGGCTTATATTTCAAACCTCCCTGAAAATCCCATGTAGGGCTTATTTTCAGAGCAGGGCTTATTTTTGGGGAAAGCAGGGTAATGTATCATATTCTAAAACATTATAGAAGTTCATCAGGCAATGTCATGTTATACCATTTCAATGTGTTCCAATATAAGTGACTCACCCCATGAGGTTAATGTTGCCGCAGAGACAGACTGGAGAGATGAGCCAAAATCGCTGCATGTGCCAAAATTTGAGCCAAATATTGTTGCAATTGGACTGAACATACTAGATTGACACTTGCTGATTTTCCTGATGTATAAAAGGGACTATTTTTGCTGTGTAGGATTTGAGCAGGGACTGAAAGAAAAGCTAGAGGAGCTGATAACTGAAGTGTTAAGAGGGGAGGAGGCGCCAGCTTGAGGAACAAGAAAGCTACTGCATAGAGATCAGAAGAACTGCCCAGCAAGAGGATGAAGAAAAGAGCAGAAAGTAGTGCTCCTGACCTTCAAGACAATGCTATGAGATTGCTGGGGTGGGTAAAATTGGCAACTCCCAGCGACAAACTGTAAGTGAGGCCAGCCTCTGAGCAGACTTTAGATCTGCAAGTTTGCACATTGATAGGGTTAAAAATAGTCAGCCAGCCGGCTTACTGCAGGAGATAGAAACTCCATCAGAGAAATTGGACTGTTAGCAAATTTTTATTGCTCAAGTTTGTGTTCCTGGATTAAGATTTTTCACAGGTGAAAGTTAGAAACGACAGCTAGGGAATTACACAAACCATAGGTAAAAGAGACACTGCAAGGAATGTTCTAGAAATTGTGTTTCCCAGAGACTGCATTGACATCAGTAAAGCATTAACAATATCGCTTAGAAGGTAGAACTCCATTATAGTTGATAGCACATTGTGTCTAAAGACTTTAGGGGAAAGTTCAATTGTTTTTTCAGTATCGCTCCATTGCTTACTTTTATTTTCCTTTTCTTACATAAATATTGTATACTTTGGCTACATCGTATTCTGAATCCTGCATTGCTACACCTCGACCCGCAGCACAAACACAAGTTCTGGTCTACACTGCCTTTTTTTTCAGCAAAACGTCAAAACTTATATGTCAATTGGATTTTGAGCCAATAACAAACTTGGTGCAACAGTGATCAGATCGATCAGAACAACAGCATCATGGAGTAATCAGAAATGTATTCAGTCAAGTCAGGGTCAGATAACGAATGTCAAGCAGAACGGTAAGGTGGTACGGTAGAGTAGTCAGACGTGACGTTAAAGGGGTTGTACCAAGATTACAAGTTATCCCCTATCCACAGAATAAGGGATAACATGCTGATCGGTGGGGGTCTTACTGCTGCGACCCCTGACGATCTTGAGCACAGAGGTCCTGTGTCCCTCATCCTCCTCACTGCGAGATTACTCCACCCCCGAAGTGAGGAGACTAAATAGAGTGCTGGTAGCGCTGACACTACTATTCAGTTTCAATGGTACTGCAGGAATAATAGAACGGAGCGCTCAGCTAGTTCCATCAGCCCTATTGAAATGTATGGAATGCCGACCATGCATGCTTGGCCTGCGCTCCATTACTTCTGATGTCACTCAGAGGCAAGATGTCCCCACAGTGATAGGCAAAGAGGGACATGGGAGTCCGGTTCTCGAGATTGGTGGGGTCTCTGCGGTAATAGTGCGGTAATCTTGTTTGTAATCTTGGTATAAGCCCTGTAAGGTCCAAAGAAGACAATCCCTGTTCAAATGCCCTATTCGGGTGTATGGAAGGGTTCCCCATCTAGAATCCCATCTCTATGAGCCACAATGGAGAGCTACTATGTAAGAGCAGTTCTAGTTTTGGTGAAATTTGAGCCATTTTGTATTACAAGGATGGCCATTTGTCTACATTTTCCCATGTAATTCTACATATGTGGCTAGCCGCAGCATCTACTGGCAACATCAGCTGTTTTCCAGGGTGCCAAAAGCTGTTCACCACGGAATTACATTCTCAAAGCGATGTCTCTGGAGAAACAACTGATTTAAGGAGAGCAGCTGTAGCTGCAAATTCACTTATTATTGGGTTCTGTTTGGATCTAACTTCATCACATTCTGTTAGATTTGATAAACAAAATTATGAACACCACGACTGACCCCATTGTCATTGGGGTCCATCAGATAATTTCATGTTTTCCTGAATAAAAGACCCTGTCTTATATTAATTAATGCCCCAAAAGAGGCATTAGGTTTTATTTTCAGGGAATGTCTTCTTATTAGAGATGAGCGAGTATACTCGCTAAGGCACATTACTCGAGCGAGTAGTGCCTTAGCCGAGTATCTCCCCGCTCGTCTCTAAAGATCCGGGGGCCGGCGGTGGGCGGGGAGCGGCAGGGGAGAGTGGGGAGGAACGGAGGGGAGATCTCTCTCTCCCTTCCCCCCCCCCCGCAACTCACCTGTCACCCCCGCCGGCCCCCGAATCTTTAGAGACGAGCGGGGAGATACTCGGCTAAGGCACTACTCGCTCGAGTAATGTTCCTTAGCGAGTATACGCGCTCATCTCTACTTCTTATACTTACCTAGCAGGCTCGGTCCAGGTCCCTCCTGCTACTCTCCGGAGCTCCAACACACTGAGCCACTGCATTGATTGCCCAATTCATAAATCCGGCCTCCACAACACGATGGCTGTGATTTGTTCTTTGACCGCTGCTCAGCCAATCAATGCAGAGCTTGATGAACTAATCACAGCCAACGCATTGATTCATCAAGCGCTGCATTGATTGGCTGAGCAGTGCTCGAGAACCAATCAGAGCCAATTGCTTCCTGGAGATGGAATTTATGAACCCCGTAACCAGGAAGTGATCTTCTGTGGGCGGCCAAAGACAGCAAGAAGTGCATTGGAGCTCCGGAGAGCAGCAGGAGGGACCTAGACTGAGTCTGCAATATAATTCCTTTTTTTATGTAATGCGGCTAGGGCTTATTTTTCGGGTAGAAGTTATATTTCAAGCCTCCCTGAAAAATCAGAGTAGGGCTTATTTTCCGGTTAGGGCTTATTTTCAGGGAAATTGGGTAGTATCTGTCTGCCGATGTTTTTTCATTTTTCGTGTGTTCTCCTATAAGTGGACATTTGCCCCTATGGCTATAAAGAATATAGGAAGGTATTAGACAATCCCGATAGGGAAAATTAGGTAGTCTGACCTCTTTTTATAAGAACAGTCTTATATGAATATGAGTCTAAGTCTCTTAGGAACCATCGAATGTGCTTGGCTCCTTCCCAGATCCATCAGCCATATTTTACTGATCTTGTGCGGAATTATAACAGCCCCATCTTCTGCTCAAGTTTCGGCTTCTATAAGCTTCAACAATAGATTATTTTCAGTCAGGCCTCTCCTGCTTCCAAAATACCTCATTTGTAAGCATAAACAGCGCACACGATAGCCGGACAAAGACGTCTTTTATCTGCTCCTTCAATTTGTGACGGGAAGGATTGCTGCGGCAGTGTTTTTGGACAAATGATTACAACGATGATTAGGACCTTGGTGATATGACCGTTTTGGCAAAGATATTATTCCCAAGTGACGAGTCCTTGAGATTTCTACAGCTACTACTTAATGAAGAGCTAACAATGCTGCGTTGTACTGGAGATAACACGGTGTGCAGACATGTCCTTTCTCAGGCAGGAAAACAAAATCTTATTTAACTAGTTGCTTATTTGTTGCATTACAAAAACATATTGGGAAGACACCGCCGAGCGTGAAGAAGAAGCTTTGTAGTCATTCTGTTATCGTGCTACATGACTCAATTGGACGAATAAAGAAACCAAGATTATTTGAAGAAACTCATATCATCTCCAAGTCATTTAACCCCTTAGTGACGAAGCCTGTAAGGCACAAGGGCTGCGGAATATACAAATAAAGATTATTATTATTACTAGCTAGAGATGAGCAAGTATACTCGCTAAGGCACATTACTCGAGCGAGTAGTGCCTTAGCTGAGTATCTCCCAGCTCGTCTCTAAAGATTTGGGGGCCAGCGAGGGGTGGAGAGTGGCGGGGGAGGAACGGAGGGGAGATCTCTCTCTCCCTCTCTCCCTGCCGCAACTCACCTGTCACCCGCGCCGGCCCCCGAATCTTTAGAGACGAGTGGGGAGATACTCAGCTAAGGCACTAATCGCTCGAGTAATGTGCCTTAGCGAGTATACTCGCTCATCTCTATTACTAACCCATCCTATGTTCTTTATCACACATGCTTAGGGCTAATTCCCACGGGCGGATTTCCGCGGCGCAGCCCCGCAGCTATTAGGTTCTATTGAACCTAATAGCGCAATGCTCACGGTGCGGAATTCCACCGTGGAATTCCGCCCTGTGAATTCTTCCGTACTCACCCGCGGCATGTTCTATTTGCCGTGGGCATACGCGTTGACGGCTTCCATTGCGCTCAGTGGAAGCCATCCGATACGCTGTCTTCCACTGTGTAGCACAGCGGAAGATAGTGTGAAAACGCTTCACCGCCGGCCATGTCATGTGATGCGGCCGGCGCGTCATGCGCTCTACTGCGCATGCGCGCCGGAGCGTCATGCAGGACGTCGGGCGGCGGTTCTGGAGGTAAGTATGGGGTCTCTGGGGGGGGGGGCGTTGTGACGGGCTCCGCTGCGGTATTCTGCTTGCAGAGCCCATCACGGCCGTGGGCATTAGGCCTTAGAATTGGGAGGAGAACTATGAGAGTGTGTGGCGTCCTAAGCGCTTGCTCATGACCTGAATGTTGTGGGTTTAATCCCCACTTGGTTCAGGTAGCCAGCTGAAATGCAGTCCTAAGCTCTTTCTCACGCCCTGAAGGTTGTGGGTTCAATCCCCGTTTGGTTCAGGTAGCCAGCTCAAGGTTGGCTCAGCCTTTCATCTTTTTGAGGTCAGTACTGGGGGTAAAAGAGGTCTGGGAAAGGCAATGTCAAACCACCCCACTAAAACAGTCTGCCATGAAAACATCAGGATGTGACGTCAGTCATGACTCGGTGCTTGCTACCTTTACTAATGGGAATATTTAATGCTCTGTCACTTTCAATCTTGAGATCAGCAATGACTTCTTTTCCATGTGTTAGCAAAAGCAAGTTTTCATATAATCAGTGGTACAATGGCCAGGTTACGCCTCTGGTCATGGAAGATTTCCTCCACCAGAAATGCTGATGAACTTGGCTCCCAGTGAGATACCTAGAACAAGACTTCTCTATTTTTACCATATTACTGAATTGAAGTAGGCCCTTAGCGTTCTTACTCATCCTGAAGTGAAGTAGGACATTTCTCTATATGGTCCAGATGTAAAATATCTGCAATGACAGTGACATACCTAGATCAAGGTTCCCAGGTGGAAACAACAACACCTCCACATATGACGATACCTGAGCTGAGATACTTTGCTATAGAACAGAGTCACTTCCCCATCCCTCCTAATGGCGTCAACGAGTACCCTGGGCACTTGCGAAAGCAGCTGGCAAGCGCCACCAACAGCAGGTGTACTTAACCCCAAGAGAGATAAATAACAGCAGCAAAAATGTAATCTAAAGCCCTGCGTCAGCTCCTTAGCACTTCAAATTGGTAGAACTCTTTCATTATAAAGTCAATTATTGTAGGTCACGAAACACCAAAAGATTAATGGTCGTATAGCAACGTATATAGCTAGTTGCAACACGCATGTCCATACTGCTCCAGCCTCTGGTACCTGAAGGAGAATCATTAGCTGGGAATAATTGTCCCCGGCCCCAAGACTTGACCCCTTTGTTCGATTCATGTCAATACTAAGCAAGCACAGTATCTAATTAATCAGGATATGGACTCTTGATCTAGTTAAAAATCTCCTGAGCACACAGGACTCGGTCGCCTTACGAGATTACAGGTGACCTTTCGTGTTGAATTTCAAAATAATTTATAGATGTGTAAACAGTTTTAATGACGATTATACGTCCTGCCTAATGAAATTTTGTTAAAAATGGTCATGAAATGCATGATGGTGCATCATTAATATGGTATTAAGAGCCTACCACTGAGATGATCTGATAAGTTCTCAATAAACATACGCGGCTGGAAATGAGGGATTTCTGGGTAAATCAAGCATTATGTAAGGCAGCGCAGTTACAGAATATAAATGGGTGAAGCATAATGTACCAAGATTTACAAGAGCAATTAGAGAAAAATCAGATCCGCTAATACTAGATAAGGCAGAGATGGAATGTTAAGTTTCAAATGTGTTTATCTTGTTTTTAATGTGAAACTGCAGTTTTTGTATATTTTGTCGCCATGATTTAGGTATAAATATGGGCACAGGTAATATTTTGGATGCAACTTATTCACATAGCTTAGGGGTAGCAGATAAAACTTATTTTGGGAGCCAAAATTACTGCAGATGTAAGCTCCACCCTAACTCTGTCCCCTTTTACTTTGGCCACACCCACAGAACCACCCCTGAGCAAAAGTTCAAGATAATACTGGATTTTTAGCTTGTTTTGAAGATCTATAGGTCCTGAGCAATTATATTGCATCTGTTGCGGTTTGTCGGTTTTGGCATGGTGGCTTCGACGCAGGCCAAGACCTGTCGCCTTGTTATGCAGGACAAGGGTTATTGCACCATGTGCAGAGACCACTGGTGCTGTCTTTCTTTGCTGCATAGATGCATGTTGGATTAGTCATGTCTGGGAGAAGAGTGGAGGTGTGCTTCTCTAGTTCCTGTGCTGGTCCTCAGGTGTGGTGTAGTTGTATATTCTCACTCCTCCTTGTGCTCAGTGCTGCTTATTCTGTTCCATAGTGGAGTACTTGGAATTTGGAGCTCTTCTGTGCTGGGTTTATTACTATTTGCTGACGAATTGCTGCTGGTTCCCTTTCAGTTATATTTCTCTTTTCCTTTCTGTATTTCTTTGCTGTTCGGTTCATCTGTCCGGGGGCCTTTATAGGAACAGTCAGGGCCCAGGATGAAGATCGTGGGGCTGCCTTTATTGAGGCGATTACTCTGCTTCTAGGCAGGGACCCTTCACCCCCTGCTAGGTTAGGGCCAGGCTTCCTTCTCCCTGGAGTGGTGTTACTGTTCAGCATAGCGTGATGTGCATCTATTTTCAGTTGTGTGCACGTTCTCTGATGCCGTGCTGAGCGTAGCGCTTTTTGTGTCGCATGGTCTATGTTCTACAGTGCATAGTAGTATCAACTGCAGTAGTTGTGAACGTCACCCTGTGTCCGTGTGGAGAGTTGTGCTTGTGAGCTTCACGGACATGACAGTATTCTCAAAAAAATATTTGGAGTTTTTTTCATTCTTTTTCATTGGGTAGAAATTATGAGAACTAGAAATAGTGTAGAACACTCAAGTGTAGAACATTTTCAGGAAGATGTAGATTAACTCACCTACCATTTGTAACACTGCTAATGCATCTCGCTCTGCTGGATTACTTAGCTAATGAGTAGCAGCTTTGCGCTGCAATGCTATTTGTGCAGCATGGCCGCCAATCAAACTAAATGGCAGCTGGAACCCAATGCAAAAAGTGTAGTGGCACCCAGCAGTCTGCAGTACAAATGTAGCATACCATCCTTTAAGGATGGTGCTGCTACATCAGAATTGAGGTTGTGTATTACACAACTTTCAATACACACAGTAAATAGATATGTCCAGCCACTGCCAGATTTCTTGCCAAACTCTTCACTATAATCCTCTTATTACCCATTCCCTCTCATTAATGGACTAATTAACTAAAGGGAAATGCTGATCACAGAGTATCCCATTGCTGAGATCCTCAACAATTAACAGTAATATGGAAGAACCTGACAAAAAGTGATCATTTCCTAAGTAAGTGACACCACAGACAAAATAAAGCATTACTATTGTGGCAAACAGGCCACAACTAGGAAGTGGTTTGGGGTGACATCATGAGTCACAGCATGAACACAGTTATTTGAGTGCTGGAAACCGACTGGTGAACATTTCCCTGTATTTTATGGGCTGATTGGTTGGCAGGAGATGTTATTCCTAGCCGTCCAATCATTTATCATGGAAGTGTATTTATTCCAGCCCCGCCTCTGCATGGGCGCCGGTTATTGTCCTGTGGGAAATGTCTGGTGAGGCAGCTGTCTCTTGTTAACTACTAATAGCTATTTAGACTTTGTTAGGGGTGTATTCACTATCACCTAGTGTTGTTTTTCACTTGACTATTTCCAGCTGTTAAATATAGTCTTCCTCCCCTCCATCCAGGGACTGACTAGGAGCCCTAGGTTCCTGATGTGGGGCCATCCCTATTAGGACAATTGTAGGCAGGGTCTGACATTCGAGAGTTGGTTAGGAATAGCTTTCCCATCTCTTTATTTCTTTTAACATTATTTTGCCCTATTTTGTGTTCCCTGTATTTTTGTGATAATACATATGTCTATGTTCATCCTCAGTAGACAATTCTACATCTTGGTTTGACATATCAGTGGCGCCCATGGGTTGCACCATTCTTGCACACTGCATGGATGTAACAATTACATGATTAATATAGTAATAAATCAGCTGTGAATTTCATGAATGTCTTGGATCTTCTCCAAAGTGAGAAGTACTTTCTGCAGATGGTCCTGGCCAAGCTACAATCCTGGAAGTTCACTAAACCGCTACTACTGGTGTATAATACTGTGAATGTGTTGTACAGGGCTTTTATGTCTCTAATTGTTATACACCAATGTTCAGGATTAGTGTTGAGCAAACTGAACTAGTAGAATTCTGTTCCGGGCAGAACATTAACAAAAGCTTGCTTTGGGTTCATACCAAACCAAACATTTAGCAAAGTTTGACCCAAAATACGGTTCTACTGCTTCAGTTTTCTCAATACTAATAATCAAGTCTGTTGGGTTTTTGCCATGTTATCCAATATTTTACCCAGCATGCTGTGCTATGTTGTCGGATATTTTAGATCAGATATGCAATGGCAGCTCTTAATGGAGTCTCCAACGCAGATGGGAAGAACATAAAGCTTTTGGACTAGAGATGAGCGAGTATACTCGCTAAGGCACATTACTCGAGCGAGTAGTGCCTTAGCTGAGTATCTCCCCGCCCGTCTCTAAAGATTTGTTGGCCGGTGGGGGGCGGGAAGCAGCGGGGGAGAGCGGGGAGGAACGGAAGGGAGATCTCTCTCTCCCTCCCCCCCCCCCCCCCCCCCCCGCTCCCCGACAACTCACCTGTCACCCGCGCCGGTCCCCGAATCTTTAGAGATGAGCGGGGAGATACTCGGCTAAGGCACTACTCGCTCGAGTAATGTGCCTTAGCGAGTATACTCGCTCATCTCTATTCTGGACCCTAATGCAAAATCTGTAACAGGGCCCCCAACTATAATTCTTTATTCATAGTACTGGGCTCTCTTTATGGAAAGCAGAGGCTTTATGGGCCAGGGTGCAATTGCTTCTCTGCATCCCCTATAGTTACCCCAGTGGTCATGAGTAAGACTCTAGATTTCCTAAACGGGTATTTGAAAATTAGTTTATTCATTTACAAAGACATTTCCATGGAAAGTCTGAAATCCGTAGTGGAAATTCTGCTCATGTTAAAAATGCTATTGTGGTAGAGGTAACACCGTGTATCTCTTTAGAGCGAAAACCACAGGTTAATGCTTCTATGTCAACGTCATCTCTTTGTTATAAGGGGAAATCCTGTAATCTCAGCCTATGGCAGTGAGACAGTGATAAACGGTGCTCCTTGATGAACCAAGGCCAAAGTTTTGACAAGTGCTGACTGGCGAAAGAGAATAGTGTCAGCCAATATTATGGATAAGTACATCAGCCGTGTCATTCCTGACAACAATATATCATAGGAACAGGTGAGACAAAACATATCCTATACTCATGGAATGCAATGAATACTAAACTCAGGAGGGGGCGGGGGGGATCTCCATTAAAGCTGAGATCTAATAAAGAGGGTTTAGGAGAGATTGGTGGCAGGAAGTCGCCTGAACAAACCGGTATATTTAAAATTTACAGTCAGTCAGGAGAAATCCTACCGTCGGAGCCTCAGGAACAATTTAATTACATGCAGGGCTTTTCAAAGTATAATTTATAATAAATGCTCCACAAATCCTTTATCCGACATAATTTATGGTGTCTGTTTTTCGGTAAGATAAAATAAATACGACCCAGACTTTCCTTGTTTATTTCGTATTCAGACTCCAGCGTAGTAATAGTCACATAATTGTAGGGTTTTCATCTATACATGATATGTAATAATAAGCATCAAAGTACATCGTGAGCGACGCTTTAAATCACTGGTCTCCAACCTGCACCCCCCTGCTATTGGAAAACTACAGCTCCCAGCATGAGTTGACCGGCATTAGCCCGACAGGCTATGCTTCTAGTTGGGAAATCCCTTTAAGCCAATAACCATTTTATCATGGTGACTAAGGGGAATAATATCGATGGATGAACCTTTTATAGCGCTGCATTAGGCCTCATGCACCCGGGCGAATTTTCATTGCGGCATCCGGAGTGGGCATCTGCCTTAGGATTCCGCAGCAAATACCGCCCATAGCATGCCATGGAAAAGTGATTCTTCATGCACATAAGTGGAAACCAATTGTGTTTTCCGCTCAAGGAGGAAAAATTGCAGCATGCTCCATTTTGGGGCAGATTCCACGTGGACGGCTTCCATTGAAGTCAATGGAAGCTATCCGATTCAACAGCCCTTCCGCAATTGACATTGCGAAAAAAGGCTTGGGATTTCCATGTCATCGCCTAGCATGTGCATCGGTGGCCCATCCGCAGTACAGAAGAAAAGTCAGGTATGCAGGGTCACCGGCAGGGGGCACAGCAGATTCCATGCAGGATTCCCCACACGGAATTCGTACATGCCTGTATGCAGGCAGGGAGCAGGGATGGATTCTGTGCGGGATTCCCCACACAGAATTAGTGCATGCTCGTGTGCAGGCAGCCTTAGCAGGACTCCATGGTCCCGAATGACATTGGATACTCTTCGTGGCATACTTTCTACTAACACCTGAGACACTTCATCTGGCATTTTCCTCCATTCATCCTGCGAACATCTGGTGAGTTCTCCAAGAAAATGGATGCTGTTCATATTTCCTGACCGACTTTCCAGTTGGTCCCACAGATGTTCAGTAGGGTTTAGGTGGGAACTCTGTGCAGCCGGTCCAATCATGAAACATCCATATCCTCAGACCAACGTAAAACAGTGTTGGATTTGTGACAAGGCGCGTTGTCTTGTTGGAAGTATGGCTGACCATACCCTAAGTATTACCATATTGTCAACAGCACATTGTTGTCTAGAATGTCAGGGTACACCTCCATGTTCATGGTTCTTGTCACTACAACCAACGGACCAAGACCGTGCCATGTAACACATTCCAAGAACATGACGGAACCTTCACCGTACTTATCTGTTGGCACAACACACTCGGACAGAAGACGTTCCCCAAACACTTCCACACCCAGGTACATCCATCTGACGTAATGGTGGAGTAGCGCGATCCGTCACTCTATAGAACGTTCTTCCATTTCTCAAGTGTTCTATGACGACGCTCCTTGCACCACTATAGGTAGGCCGATGCATTGTACTTTATGGTGGACAACCCGTGTGCAGCGTTATAACCCGAATGTCCAATGGAGCACACTTTCCATTACAAACTATGGCTGACACCTCCAAGGGTCTACATCTTATGTAGCATGGTTTAGGACCCATGGCATGCTAATAATTCTACTAGCAGGGGGGGGTCCAAATACTTTTGGTATGACAGTGTATGCTGCCTACAAATTAGACTGCATTTTGAACATAACAGGTTCCCTTTAATTTAAAAGAAAAATAGTCAACCCTCTTAAAAAGGCAATGTCATCAACCCTAGCGTAACTACCCTGCTTTGACAGCCTAATGGGAAATTTATGCCAAGTTCAAAAACCTATGCAAGCGTACTTTTTTGAATTTTACAGCTTCAGTTCTTTCTATGAGGAGACTCAGACCTATAATACAAATGAAGGATCTGATGGCTTCTTCAGTACTAATACTAAAAAAAAATCTAGGATGAAGATGGAAATTGTTATATCACCGAATGCGTTGCTGTTGTTTAGAATACCAGCAGGAACACTGTGAAATATGTAATTTCCAACCAATTTTGATAACTACTTCTAAGGCTTCCAACCAATCTATTTTCTGCCCATACTTTTCATTCAGTTAAAATAGGGTAGCGTAAAAAATAAGCCACATTATATGAAAATCCAATACACTACACTCTAGGCAATTTGAGATTACTTTTAAGAAGACGTCAAGAGATGGGCATAACACAGTATTGATTTGGTGACTGCCAATTTGCCAGCAATGCTAAATATTTCACAATTTTAACTATTTGATCTCTAGGGTCAATGGAGCGCACGATTTTCTTCTTTCCTTATAGAAATGTAATATGAAAATAATTTACCATTGAGGACTGAGAGGTCTTGTTTGTCATTGTTAGAGGGAGAAAGCAATTTCTACCTCCGTGAGACATACATTGTTCATTCTGTATGCTATATGTCCAAAATGATAGAAAATTTGGATTCAGAGCGTTATGTGCCGGGCGTATTTCTTCATAATAGCTTTTAGCTAGGTTCATCTGGTGGTTGCTATGTTTTAAAGGGGAAATCTACCCAAAATGTTTGAAACGCATAGGGATGTGCTATAAATCACATCCAAAATTATAAATCTTACAAACCCATTTGGCACCACCAAATTTTCATCAAGGTAGAGCAAACTACCATTGATTGGAATTGCCATTTGTTTCACGTACCTCCCAACTTTTTAGATGGTCGATATGGGGCACTTACTGATGTATTGAAGGTAGTGCTGCCAACCGACCGGTAAACCACCAGCCTGACCGATAACTAAGTTCCAAGGCTGAGGATGGTATCGACCATACTGATGGCTGGTAAAAAATAATTGCTGCCCATGAGTACTTCCAGCCAAGCAGCAACCATGTCAGCAAGCAATTTAGCCATGCTCAGCTGCTGTACACAGAGTTCTTGCTTCCTCCCTTAGCCTCTCCATTGCGTACTGCCTAAAGTAGCCGCCAAACCGGACTTGCTTCATTGAGTCAACTACTTGCTGCCATGGTTGTTGCTCATCGGTGAAGAGATCACGCTCTGAAAATTGGGGCCACTATCGGGGCACTATTACTTTTGGGGCTACCAATGAGGCCACTATTGCTCTTGGAGCTACTATTACTATTGGGGCCACTAAGGGGTGCACTATTACCACTGTGCCACTAAGACTACTGGTTCCACTGAAAGGGGGCATTATTACAATAGGATCCACTGGAATTATGGAGCAAAAATTATCTATCATGATAAGCCATGCCGTTAACCATGCCCCCTTCTACAATGACCAGTATTTTTGGTGGTAAAGTTGGCAACCTTAATTATAGAGGATTTATGAGACTTAAGAAGAATTATAAGGGGTGGATAAGGAGGAAGCTAAAGAAAAAAGCCATACTTACCTTTATAAAGGTTGTCCCAACCCCAGAAGAGACTGCAACAGTCATGTAGGGTTCACTATTTATATGACCACTCAGCCAATCCTTGGCTTCACTAATCACCGAAGCATTTGGGGGCTTAACTGGCCAGGATTGGAGTTATCCCTGATCCTAGCTGCTGCAGCCAGGTACCAGATGTATTTCACAGCTGCCACCTACTACATATGGAGTGGGCTCATCCCTTGAGCCTGCTCCATACTGTCCCACTCAAGTTTATCTATGTATTTATGGTGGATGTCGGGAATGGGTTGAAGGGATAGTTGTATCTTTGACATTTATGCCATATTCACAAGATATGCACAAACGCCTGATAGATGCATCTCACTTGATGAGGCATCTGCTGGCTGCTGCATGCAGGTGGAAAATGAATGCAAAGGTGGCTGCAACTGTCTTCATTCACTTATAAGGGTGCAATGAAAACAGCCAGGAAACCATGCTACCCCCATTCTGGAGATAGCTTCAGGTCCCACAGCTGAGACTCTCATCTACAAGACATTTATGGCATATCCTGCAGAAATGCTCTAAATATCTAATATAGGAGTTAATGTAAATACAATATATTGCAGTTTGATTTGTTTCTGCTATAGGATGAAGCCTCAGTTAAACATCCGAGAAAATTCCTCAGACAATAGACAAGCTGCTGCGATTGGGAAGTGGCGGGACCTCTGGTTAACAGCTTGCTGGTTCTCTAAACTAATATTTTGAAGCGCGTTGGATGAAAGTTATGTTTTTGTAGGTTATTTCAGATCAAGGATTATTTTCTAACATTTGGTATTGTAAATTAAAAATTAGCATTTTAGTAAATTCTAAGTGAAATTTGGAATCGAGAAAAAAGTTGTTTTTTTTTAATGACCTGAAATTAGCAGAAATAAGATATAACATTCAATGGATTTGCTTCGTTTACTGACTTAGTAACAGTGGCAACTCTTGCAATTAAAATTTATTTATAGTATGGAGGTATCTTGCATAAGATTTTAAGGAGCCACAAATTACTATAATTTACATACAAATTTACCATCAGTGCTGCCTATCAAAGCCTAACTAGTCCTCAGGGGAGGTGTCATGGTACTGGCTGCAGAGTAAGGACCCGGTCCAGGATGACATCGTGCTACCAGCACTTGTCCTTGACTTCAACACATCAGCACTGGGTGCCAAAAGTGAAACATCTCCTGTTGCTTATGGTTGAATTGGTTGGCTGGGAGGTGGGACAGCCCAGTCAGCCAATCTTCATTACTCTGTGTATATTTATTCCGGCCCCTCCTCTCCGAGGGTGCCATTTATACTCCAGCCTCAGTTGGTGTGGTCTGACTTGCTGTCTGATCTGTCTATTAAAAATTTGTCGCCAGTCTGACTGCTGTTTGACTCCTGTCTGACTCCTGACTGATCCCTGTCTGAAGACCCTCTTCCTGAATTGGTATCTGGTTTCTGAAGTGGTTCCTAATTCTGACCAGAATATTGATTAAGATAAGTCTGTTTGGTGATTACTTTATCTGGAGTGTGGTTATATATTTTCCCTATGCATCTGTGGTCTATAAATTTGTGTTAGATCTAACCTTTCCCACATTTCCTGTTACCAACTAGGAAACATCAGGGTAACCCCAGGTTCCTGACATGGGGCTATTCTCATCAGGGCTATCTCCTTGTTTGTAAGCAGGGCTTTCTCACAATAGTAGGCTTTGGTCAGATGTCCCTTTCCCCACTATCTGGTTTCATTCTAAATATTTTGTGCTATCTGTATTTGTATATTGTGTGTATAACCATTCATAAAAAACATATTTACTTAATTGTAGGCCATGTAGAATAAGCTCTGCATGGGCGTAACAGGAGATCTGCAACTGATGAACTTGCAGCAGTGCCCATGCTGTGATATAATTTGATTGAAGGGTTATTCACATCTGAAACTTTTATGGTATATCCCTCCACTGCCCCTGGCTTGGATGAATGCATCAGCATTAGAACTTACAGAAACACCTGAGCACACTTTGTTATGCTGTTCCTATAGAAGTTTATGGGAATGATGGAAACAGCATATGACACAAGCTATACTGTTTCCACAGCTCCCGAGTTACATAAATAGCATAGCTCATCATACTACACTATTTCCATAACTTTTATTGATCATAGATTCCTATAATGGTAGAGTTGGAAGGGACCTCCAGGGTCATCGGGTCCAACCCCCTGCTCAGTGCAGGATCACTAAATCACCCCAGACAGATGTCTGTCCAGCCTCTGTTTGAACACTTCCATTGAAGGAGAACTTACCACCTCCCGTGGTAACCTGTTCCACTCATTGATCACCCTCACTGTCAGAAAGTTTTTTCTAATATCTTATCTGTGTCTCCTCCCTTTCAGTTTCATCCCATTGCTTCTAGCCTTTCCTTGTACAAATGAGAATAAGGCTGATCCCTCTGCACTGTGACAGCCCTTCAGATATTTGTAGACAGCTATTAAGTCTCCTCTCAGCCTTCTCTTCTGCAAGCTAAACATTCCCAGATTCTTTAACCGTTCCTCATAGGACATTTCTATAACTTCTATGGGAATTACAAAGACAGTGTAGGAAAGCCTGCTTGGTGGTTTCCGTAAGTCATTTCCACTGCAGTCAGCCAAGCTGGAGGAAGTGGGAGTCAAAACTTGAAATATGCGCAGGTCACAGGGGTGGCATCTGCATCTATCAATCTTTCATGGCATATCCCATGGGTAAATCATAAGAATCTCAGATGGGAATACCCTTTAACAAGCCGAATATCATGTAGTCAAAAAATTGAATGAGCATCTTATAGTCAATTACATCACTAAATAAACACTGCTCCAAGCTCCACCCCTGAGGAACAGTCATGTGTTAAAGAGGTTGTCTGAGTTATAGAGACCTCTGTCATCTGGTAACTCATGCAATAAAATAACAAATCAGCAATTACTCACCTCTCTCCACTCCCCGCTTTTTCCTTACCGCTTGCCCCGGTGCCCACTGTCTTTGTTTTTAGGCTGCTCTGACATCCGGTAAACCTGCTGTAGTAGTCAATGACAGAACTCAGCCATGAGTAGTGTCATGATGAGCAGTTTCATTGGCTGCTACAGCTTTTTTGTAGCTTGTTTGTAAAGCAACATCACAGGAAGACCAGAGCTGGCGGTGGGGACGAGAGGGGAAGCAGAGAGCAGTAACTAACCGCTAATTTGTTATTGTAAGGCATGGGGGATCCAGTGAAAGCGGCTTCCTTAACTCAGACAACCCCTTTAATTGAAAGGCGAGTAATTTATTACTAACTATGATCTAGATCAATGCTTCTTAACTCCAATCCTCAAGTACCCCTAACAGGTCATATGTTCAGGATTGACAGTGCCTCAGAAATTGCTACAAGTGTTCTCTCTAAAGGATATCATCAAATTATGACCTACTGGGAGGACTTGAAGACTGGAGTTAAGAAACACTGATCTAGATGTAGAGCTTTGCATAAGAGTGACTCACATGTTATGGTTGCAGAACTTTTTATATCTGCAAAAGTTTAGCTAAACTACAGAAGAGGAGTTTACGCATTTCGTAACTAATAAGTTTGTTTATAGCTTAAAAAACATACTTTAATGGAAACTGCAATACTGTAAATGAAATTCAGATACTTCTTCACAAGAACAGAGGGTGTTAAAAATTTCATTATTGCAGAGTGTTAAAATATAGTTGTGCCTAGCAAATAGTTCACTTTGCACATAAACTTACTTAAAATTAGAATAATTTTACAAAGCCAAACAAAAAAAAAACATTGCCTGTGATACTGATGTTCGCCCTTCCTGCATGTTTTTGTGTGTAATTCTGAATAACAGGTGTAACCACAGCTTATGTTAAGTATTAGCTCCTCATAACCAAGTATTCTGAGCAGTTGTCGAAGACTCATGATGTATTTTTGTTTTCACTGCAATTTTATGCTGGGTATCCAGAATGTGTAAAAGATCTGGAATAATCTTAAATCAAATTTAGTAACATAGTATGTAAGGCCGAAAAAAGATAAATGTCTATGCAGTCCAGCCTATTACCCTCCACCCCTAATGTTGATCCAGAGGAAGGCAAAAAAAACAAACAAACAATGAGGTAGAAGCCAATTTTCCACATTGCTGACTCCAATCTGGCAATCGGAATAATCCCTGGATCAACAACCCTTCCGAAGCTATTAATGTTTATAACTAGAGATGAGCGAGCACCTCATTAGCAATGCATACCTTAGCTAAGCACCACACTACCTCCAGCAAAGCACAATCACTGCCTGCATGACACTCCGCTGCCACTTCTCCTGGGTTACATGCTGCCCAACCCCCCCCCCCCCTGCATGACCCAGTGTCCACAGCGCACACCAAATTGTCCCTGCGCAGCCTTCAGCTGCCCTCATGCCACACCACCCTCATGTCTATTTATAAGTGCGTCTGCCATGAGGAGGAACCGCAGGCACACACTGCAGAGGGTTGGCACGGCTAGGCAGCGACCCTCTTTAAAAGGGGCAGGGCGATAGCCCACAATGCTGTACAGAAGCAATGAGAAATAGAATCCTGTGCCACCGCCATCAGGAGCTGCACACGTGGGCATAGCAATGGGGAACCTATGTGCCACACACTATTCATTCTGTCAAGGTGTCTGCATGCCCCAGTCAGACCGCGGTTTTTTATAAATAGTCACAGGCAGGTACAACTCCGCAATGGGAATTCCGTGTGCACCCACAGCATGGGTGGCTCCCTGAAACCCACCGGCTGTACATAAATGTATCCCATTGCAGTGCCCTGGACAGCAGAGCTAACGTCAGATTAAATGCAGGTGGGCTTCGGCCCACACTGCATGCCCCAACCTGACCGGGCTTTTTAATTCATAGACACAGGCAGGTACAACTCCCTATTGTGAAGTCCCTGTGGACCGACAGCATGGGTGGGTGCCAGGAAGCCACCGGCGGCACATAAATATATCCCATAGCATTGCCCATCACAGCTGAGGTAATGTCATGTTTAATGCAGGTGGGCTTCGGCCCACACTGCATGCCCCAGTCAGACTGGGGTTCTTTAGAAGTGGACACATGTAGTTACAACTCCGTGTGGACCGACAGCATGGGTGGGTGCCAGGAAGCCACCGGCGGTACATAAATATATCCCATTGCATTGCCCATCACAGCTGAGGTAATGTCATGTTTAATGCAGGTGGGCTTCGGCCCACACTGCATGCCCCAGTCAGACTGGGGTTCTTTAGAAGTGGACACATGTAGTTACAACTCTGTGTGGACCGACAGCATGGGTGGCTCCCTGGAACCCACTGGCGGTACATAAATATATCCCATTGCAGTGCCCAGCACAGCTGATGTAACGTCAGCTGTAATGCAGGTGGGCAAAAAATTAATTGGATTACACTGTAGGCGAGGGCCTCAAAAAATTGGTGTACCAACAGTACTAATGTACCTCAGAAAAATTGCCCATGCCCAACCAAGAGGGCAGGTGAAACCCATTAATCGCTTTGGTTAATGTGGCTTAATTGGTAACGAGGCCTGGAGGCAGCCCAGTTAAAATAAAAATTGGTTCAGGTGGAAGTTTCAACGCTTTAATGAGCATTGAAACGTATAAAAATTGTTTAGAAAAATTATATGACTGAGCCTTGTGGGCCTAAGAAAAATTGCCCGTTCGGCGTGATTACGTGAGGTTTCAGGAGGAGGAGCAGGAGGAGGAGGAGGAATATTATACACAGATTGATGAAGCAAAAATGTCCCCGTTTTTGATGGTGATAAAGAACGATGCTTCCATCCGCGGGTGCAGCCTACGTATTGCTTAGGTATCGCTGCTGTCCGCTGGTGAAGAAGAGAAGTCTGGGGAAATCCAGGCTTTGTTCATCTTGATGAGTGTAAGCCTGTCGGCACTGTCGGTTGACAGGCGGGTACGCTTATCCGTGATGATTCCCCCAGCCACACTAAACACCCTCTCTGACAAGACGCTAGCCGCAGGACAAGCAAGCACCTCCAGGGCATACAGCGCGAGTTCAGGCCACGTGTCCAGCTTCGACACCCAGTAGTTGTAGGGGGCAGAGGCGTCACCGAGGACGGTCGTGCGATCGGCTGCGTACTCCCTCACCATCCTTTTACAGTGCTCCCGCCAACTCAGCCTTGACTGGGGAGCGGTGACACAGTCTTGCTGGGGAGCCATAAAGCTGGCAAAGGCCTTGGAGAATGTTCCCCTGCCTGCGCTGTACATGCTGCCTGATCTCTGCGCCTCCCCTGCTACATGGCCCTCGGAACTGCGCCTTCTGCCACTAGCGCTGTCAGATGGGAAGTTTACCATCAGTTTGTCCACCAGGGCCCTGTGGTATAGCATCATTCTCGAACCCCTTTCCTCTTCGGGAATGAGAGTGGAAAGGTTCTCCTTATACCGTGGGTTGAGCAGTGTGTACATCCAGTAATCCGTAGTGGCCAGAATGTGTGTAACGCGAGGGTCACGAGAAAGGCATCCTAACATGAAGTCAGCCATGTGTGCCAGGGTACCTGTACGCAACACATGGCTGTCCGCACTAGGAAGATCACTTTCAGGATCCTCCTCCTCCTCCTCCTCCTCAGGCCATACACGCTAAAAGGATGACAGGCAAGCAGCATGGGTACCCTCAGCAGTGGGCCAAGCTGTCTCTTCCCCCTCCTCCTCCTCCTCCTCAACGCGCTGAGATATAGACAGGAGGGTGCTCTGACTATCCAGCGACATACTGTCTTCCCCCGCCTCCGTTTCCGAGCGCAAAGCGTCTGCCTTTATGCTTTGCAGGGAACTTCTCAAGAGGCATAGCAGAGGAATGGTGACGCTAATGATTGCAGCATCGCCGTTCACCATCTGGGTAGACTCCTCAAAGTTTCCAAGGACCTGGCAGATGGCTGCCAACCAGGCCCACTCTTCTGTAAAGAATTGAGGAGGCTGACTCCCACTACACCGCCCATATTGGAGTTGGTATTCCACTATAGCTCTACGCTGCTCATAGAGTCTGGCCAACATGTGGAGCGTAGAGTTCCACCGTGTGGGCACGTCGCACAGCAGTCGGTACACTGGCAGATTAAACCGATGTTGCAGGGTCCGCAGGGTGGCAGCGTCCGTCTTGGAGTTGCGGAAATGTGCGCTGACCCGGCGCACCTTTACGAGCAGGTATGACAAGTGTGGGTAGCTTTTCAGAAAGCGCTGAACCACCAAATTAAAGACATGGGTCAGGCATGGCACGTGCGTGAGGCTGCCGAGCTGCAGAGCTGCCACCAGGTTACGGCCGTTGTCACACACGACCATGCCCGGTTGGAGGCTCAGCGGCAAAAGCCAGCGGTCAGTCTGCTCTGTCAGACCCTGCAGCAGTTCGTGGGCCATGTGCCTCTTCTCTCCTAAGCTGAGTAGTTTCAGCACGGCCTGCTGACGCTTGCCCACCGCTGTGCTGCCACGCCGCGCGACAGCGACTGCTGGCGACGTGCTGCTGCTGCTGACACATCTTGATTGCGAGACAGAGGTTGCGTTGGAGGAGGAGGAGGGTGGTTTAGTGGAGGAAGCATACACCGCCGCAGATACCAGCACCGAGCTGGGGCCCGCAATTCTGGGGGTGGGTAGGTCGTGAGCGGTCCCAGGCTTTGACTCGGTCCCAGCCTCCACTAAATTCACCCAATGTGCCATCAGGGAGATATAATGGCCCTGCCCGCCTGTGCTTGTCCACGTGTCCATTGTTAAGTGGAACTTGGCAGTAACCGCGTTGGTGAGGGCGCGTACAATGTTGCGGGAGACGTGGTCGTGCAGGGCTGGGATGGCACATCGGGAAAAGTAGTGGCAACTGGGAACCGAGTAGCGCGGGGCCGGCGCCGCCATCATGCTTTTGAAAGCCTCCGTTTCCACAAGCCTATACGGCAGCATCTCCAGGCTGATCAATTTGGCAATGTGCACGTTTAACGCTTGAGCGTGTGGGTGCGTGGCGGCGTACTTGCGCTTGCGCTCAAACAGTGGCGCTAGCGACGTCTGGACGCTGCGCTGAGAGACATTGCTGGATGGGGCCGAGGACAGCGGAGGTGAGGGTGTGGGTGCAGGCCAGGAGACGGTAGTGCCTGTGTCCTCAGAGGGGGGTTGGATCTCAGTGGCAGGTTGGGGCACAGGGGGAGAGGCAGTGGTGCAAACCGGAGTCGGTGAACGGCTTTCGTCCCACCTTGTGGGGTGCTTGGCCATCATATGCCTGCGCATGCTGGTGGTGGTGACTCCCCAGCTGATCTTGGCGCGACAAAGGTTGCACACCACTGTTCGTCAGTCGTCAGACGTCTCTGTGAAAAACTGCCACACCATAGAGCACCTTGACCTCTGCAGGGTGGCATGGCGCGAGGGGGCGCTTTGGGAAACAGTTGGTGGATTATTCGGTCTGGCCCTGCCTCTACCGCTGGCCACCGCACTGGCTCGGCCTGTGCCCACACCCTGACTTGGGCCTCCGCGTCCTCGCCCGCGTCCACGTCCTCTAGCCCTACCCCTACCCCTCAGCATGCTGTATTACCAGTAGTGCAGAAACAGAACGCTGTAATTAAATGTGCCACTTATTGGCCTGTGGTTGGAGGCTGACTTCGCTTACGGAACGCACAGCAGAGCCAGGAAATAATTTTGCGCAAGCCTGCTGTAACACTTAGCTGGCTGCGTATGAATTAGGACAACTACCCCCAGCAGAGACCCAGTACACTGAGGACGGTCACAGGCAGCCCAAATAGATTTTTTTTCGCAAATGTTTTTGGAAAGGCCCACTGCTTATATACACTGTATATGTCTTCTCTCCCTGCGTCACCACTACTGGCCCTGGAGTATGTAAAATAACTGCAGACTGTTGCACTGTGGACTGGAATACAGCGGTGATGTAACAGCCAACACAGAACCAGGAAATAATTTTGCGCAAGCCTGCTGTAACACTTAGCTGGCTGCGTATGAATTAGGAGAACAACTACACCCAGCAGAGACCCAGTACACAGAGGACGGTCACAGGCAGCCCAAATAGATTTTTTTTCCCAAATGGTTTTGGAAAGGCCCACTGCCTATATTCAATAAATATGTCTTCTGTCCCTGCCTAACCACCACTTCTGGCCCTGGACTATGTATAATTACTGCAGGGCGCAATGCTCTGCACGGCCGATATACAAAAAAAAACAAAAGTGCAACACTGCAAAAAGCAGCCTCCACACTACTGCACACAGTCAGATGTGGCCCTAAGAAGGACCGTTGGGGTTCTTGAAGCCTAAAATACTCCTAACAGTCTCCCTATAGCAACTCCAGCAAGACAGCACTTTCCCTGATCTCTGTCAGAACGCATCTGTGGCGAGCCGCGGGAGGGGCCGATTTATATACTCGGGTGACACCTGATCTCGCCAGCCACTCACTGCAGGGGGGTGGTATAGGGCTTGAACGTCGCAGGGGGAAGTTGTAATGCCTTTCCTGTCTTTCAATTGGCCAGAAAAGCGCGCTAACGTCTCAGAGATGAAAGTGAAAGTAACTCGAACATCGCGTGGTACTCGTTTCGAATAACGAGCATCTCGAACACGTTAATACTCGAACGAGTATCAAGCTCGGACGAGTACGTTCGCTCATCTCTATTTATAACATATAATATTGTATCACTCAAGAAGGCATCTAGGCTGCTCTTGTACTGTTCTATGGAGTTCTCCATCACCACGTCCTCAAGAAGAGAGTTTCATAGTCTGACAAGTAGCATGGTGCTTTGTGGATGGTCAGAACCTTGCACAACATGAAGTAATGAGGAAAAAGAAGTCAAAGTGCAAAAGATAATGTGAGCATGGGTGTAACAAGCGGGAAAATCTTGTAATAACTTGTTGGCTTTCTACCAGTGTCAGACTGGGGCATCCAAAGCCCACCAGGAAATTCAGCTTGGGGGCCAGCTGGTATTGCTACATGCAAATGTTACTTAATCCCCATTCACAAATTCAATACTGCTGCGTTCTTTATATATTTCAATAGAAAGGTGGTTGTGTTTGTTTACACCCTTGTTTCCACTGAAGTATTCAGAGAATGCAATTTATCCCATTTATCAAAAATTTGCAAATTCTGTGGCCCAACTTGTATGAGGGGTGGGTCGTTGGTGACCCCCCTGGCTCAAGGTCCACCAGGGGTTTCACCTGTTCCCTTGTGGGCCAGTTCAAGCTTCCTACTGGGTTTTAGGGCTGTCAAAAGCTTAATTCATCCATGGTATGTATACACAGGCAGGGTTTGATGTGGATCCACTGTGTCACCCAACCAGGAAGGCGTGACTTGGAATGCAATGTGACCAGGGGATCTAGCCCTATGCTGGAAGCAGGGGATGGAAGGTCCCTGCTTATTAACAGCAGAGAATTCACCCTGACAAGGGCGGCCCTGTGTGGGAACCTAGGTGCTGATTAACCCTGTCAGGACTGATCAGCAGGAAGCCAGGAAGTTGGATAACAACACACTGTCTGCAGAACCAAGGAGTTAGCAAGTTCAGAACCAGCCTGGAAGTACTTGAGCAAGCTGAAGACAAAGCATTAACATACACCAACACTGCAGCAGAGGCTGTCAGGTCTGAGGCCTCTATTTAGTGGTGAAGAGATGACCAACAATCTGCAGCTGGGTTGAAGAGACAGATCCAATTTAACCATGACAGTGCTGAAAAAAAGGCAATCACAGATTCAGAGCACGACGCCCACGTCTGCCAGACCTAACACAGGGGACCTGGTGCATATTTGGTAAAATTGCCCAAATATAAATCCCTACTGGCAACTTATCACAAACAAATAAATAAGATTTATGGGACTTCTTTTTCATTCTCACCTGAGGAGGTGTTGCTATGGAAACCTTCAAAACAATTGAAGTCATCAAAGAAATACCTACCACCTTAATAGCAGCAGTGGAACTTCTTATTTCAGTTTTTTGGAAAGAAAAACAAATACCTACAGTGTCACAATGGAGAGATTACGTAACACAATTATATAGATTTGAGGAATTAGCAGCTTGGGAGTCTAGCTCGAGAATTAATTTTCTTGAAATATGGTCACCATGGACAACATATTTAAAGGAACAAATATTATAAACTTGCCTTGTGTGATGCAGAGTGTTACGGCAGCATAAATGCAGACCTAAGCTCTCGTTCACAACCTGAAGGTTGCCGGTTCAACCTGAAGGTTGCCGGTTCAATCCCCGCTTGGTCCAGGTAGCTGGCTCAAGGTTGACTCAGCCTTCCATCCTTCCGAGGTCGGTAAAATGAGTACCCATGGGACTTTACCTTACCTATTATAAACTAACCCAACACATTGCCACCACAGGGATGCTCTAAAACTACCCAATATTAAGCTTACAATCTGATGACCTTCTTTTTTCCTTGATCTCATTGATCTGGTTTTACTTCTCATTAATTTAATTTACTTTTTTATCATGTCCGTTCGATTCTGATTACTTTTCAATTTGACACCGCATTATTGCTCATCTATATATATAAAGCTGAAAGCCCTCACTGACTCACTGACTGACTGACTCACTGACTCGCCAAAAGTTCTCCAACTTCCCGATGTCGTAGAAACATGAATTTTGGCACGAGCATAGATTATCTCCAAAATAGGAAAAGTAATTGGGTCCCAACTCGATTATTCAATTCTAGCGCAAAAGAATTGGCGTTGAAATTTAACGTACATAATCTAAATCTGTCACTTCCTAATGTCATAGACACTTAAAACTTGGCACGGGCATTGAATATGTCATAAATAGGAAAAGTTAATGGGTCCCAACTCGATTATTCAATTCTATGCGCAAAAGAATTAGCATCCAAATTTTACGTACGGAATCTAATTCTTTCACTTCCCGGTGTCATAGAAACTCGAAATTTGGTATGGGCATTGATTATGTCATAAGTAGGAAAAGCTAATGGGTCCCAACTCGATTATTCAATTCTATGCGCAAAAGAATTAGCGTCCAAATTTTACGTACGGAATGTAATTTTCTCACTTTCCGGTGTCATAGAAACGTGAAATTTGGCACGAGCATTGATTATGTCATAAATAGGAAAAGCTAATGGGTCCCACCTCGATTGTTCAATTCTAAGCGCAAAAGAATTAGCGTCCACGTTTTACGTATGGAATCTAATTCTCTCACTTCCTGATGTCATTTTATATAAAGGAAACGTCGCATGGTTACCTCCCGTGGTGTTTCCTGGGTAACACAGAGAACTACACAAAATGGTGAACATATGTTTTTCCGGTATAGGCCTCATGTCCACGGGGAAAATAAGATCCGCTGCAGATTCTCCATGTAGAATCTGCAGCGGGTCCCTCCTGCCCCGCGGACATGAGCGCCGAAAATAAGAATTTAAAAGCATTTACCTATCCGGCGCGGGCGGGGAAGGTCAGCTGTTCCTCACGGTCGGATCTTCATTTTCGGCAGGCCGATGAATTCCTCACGCCGGCGGCACGTCGCCGGCACGTCGTCGACGTGCCGCGCGCATGCGCCGGGCACATCCGCCGAGCCGAAGCAAGGAAGATGCGGCCGTGAGGAAGAGGAGACCTTCCCGGTCCGCTACGGATGGTAAATACTTTAAATTCCTATTTTAGGTCTCCCGCGGATCCGGACGGCTTCCATAGGCTTCAATAGAAGCCCGCGGGAGCCGTCCCCGCGGGAGACCCACACGAAAATGGAGCATGGTCCAGATTTTTCCATGCTCCATTTTTTTTTAAATCCCTTTTATTGACGATCCGCGGGTATTTATCTACCCGCGGGTGGTCAATGCATCCCTATGGGGTGCGGATCCGCATGCGGGAGATCCGCTGCGGATCTTAAATCATATTTTGCCCGTGGACATGAGCCCTAAAGTAACCACGGCTTCATAAGATTTCCGTGTGAACACCAGATAAACACCAGTACCAAATTAACTCGGGCGAAGCCGGGTATATCAGCTAGTTTTTATATATTTTTTTTGTTTTCTGTCTTTGTTTATATAAACTTTACTTATTTGTCCTATCAAATCATATATGTTCTTTCAATAAAAAGAGATTTAAAAAAAAGTTCATTCATGTTTCTGCACGGTATGTTCACACAGGCAGATGATCAGCTTTTGGGAACAAACATTCTTTGGTATGATCATAAAGCTGGTCACACAGGTAGATCTACAGTCGGCCAGCAAACATTTTTATGCTGATGTAGAGAGGCATTCTATGGTTACTCCTGCTTTATTTAGTCTGTAGAAAATTGTTTCATGCAGTAATGAAGCTGAATAGCAGATACATGGTTTATATAAATGTGATCTTTTGGTGCCTGATAGTGGTCAGTATAAGAAATGACAGGAAAAATGCTGCTTTGCATGATTAATTAACTGATTGGCATGGCAGATCATGTGTCTCTGGGAGATGAAACAGGAAGTGAAGCAGTGGAGAACTTGATGCAGCTGATTGAAGGAAAAAGCATCTGAGAGACTTGGTGTACTGCTTACCACTGTCTGAGCAGATGCCGTGCTCAAGGAAGACTCCTAGAAGTGCAAAGCTGCTGAAGCACAAAGACTAAAGTAAGGTCACCGCTGCTGGGACGGTGATATAGAGCAACATGACAGAGTGACGCGTCAGGGTGATACGTCATTCCCCAGCTTGTTGGATTGGTAGCTAACATCAGATTCTGGGAGTCTAGTCACTGCCAACACAGTACTGGAGATGTAAGTAGGGACAGGACTCAGTAAAAAACCAAGTGTACGCACAGTAAAGAGGCACAGAGAGTAAGCAGGCCTGCTAGAAAGAGACAGACATGGCAGATAAAGCTCATTGCGTGGAGAATGTTATTGTACTTGTGTTCACTAACCATAAATTGTTTAATGTGTATATTAAGTCTTGCAATAGCATTAACCAGTGTTAGCTAGCATTAGTCAGGACTGTAGGATAAAACGGTAAAGTTACGCAACATTTACCAACAGTTCACTATCCTTTCATTAGCCTATTTCCCTGCCATTACGAGTTGTAATAAAAATCTATTTGTTCATATGACCTCTGTCCACAATCTGTGTTGTCTACCATCTACCACAATTCCTGCATAAAGAAGCAAATCAGCTGATGAACAAGCATTTGCTCATTCATTGGCTGATATTTGTACATTCAAATGAGCTGAGGAAAATGAATGTTTGGGCAAATGTCCGTTCCTGACAATTGGTCAGTCTAAATGGGCCTTTAGTTACCAAGTTGCCTTTTAGGCGAAGTGCCTTACTCATGGGCTTTCTCCAACAAAGAAGATGATGTAGCAGGTTGAATGTGCCAATTGCTAGACATCTCTTTGCTGAGATTTAATTGAATTCATATATTTACTGGAAACATTTAGAAATAAACTTACCGCATATACTCGAGTATTAGCCGACCCGAGTATAAGCCGAGCCAATAACTTTTACCAGAAAAAAATGGTAAAACTTATTGACTCTATTATAAGCCTAGCTATACTCGAGTATATACTAGGTAAAGGAAAAATGCAATACTCACCTCCCAGTCGGTTTCTGTGTCCCTGGCGCGATTGTCTCCCTGGTGGTGCAGCAAGCTGCTTAAGAATTCTCCCTGCTGTCATCTCCCTGCTCGGCTTTGAATTCCCCTGCCATCAGAGCTGTGTAGGTAAGTGCTTTGATTGGATTGAGCACCAGCCAATCACAGCCGGCACTCGATAAACCAATCACAGCCATTCAGTGATGTCATCCAGGAAACAGCTGTGAATGATCGAGCACTAGCTGTGATTGGCTGGCACTCAATTCAATAACAGCACTTCCCTACACAGCGCTGACGGGGGGGAAATTCAAAGCTGAGCAGGGAGATAACAGTGGGGAGAATTCTCAAGCAGCTTGCCGCACCGCCGGGAAGACCATCGTGCTGGGGACACAGACGCCAGCTGGGAGGTGAGTATTGTGGGTTTTTTGCTGTTTTATCTTTTACCTCACTCGAGTATAAGCCGAGAGGGGCTTTTTCAGCATAAAAAAATATACTGAAAAACTAGGCTTATACTCGAGTATATACGGTAGTCCTTAATTCCATTGTATCATCAGAACATGATGATGGAACAGGAGAGGTTGTACTTGATGATTTTTTTTTGAGGCTGTCATTTATGTTGTTACATAGCCTATTTGTTGATTGGGGTACTTGTCAACAAATTCTGTAACATAATTAAATTAAAAAGCTTTCCAATCCAATTATTTTTTCTCATCCATTCTCCCCAGCTCCAAATAAATTGGAGCTGGTGAGAATGGATGAGAAAAAATACATTTCCCTGCACCCTCCTGAACTGACAGAGTTCAGGAGGGTACAGGTGCTCACTGCAACGTGGGGGGGGGGGCTGCTTACCTGTCCGGCGTCTTCCGCATTCTCCCTCTGCCTCCCGGCTCGGCGATCATGTGACCGCTGGGGTCAGGTGGCACCAGCAGTCACATGATCACTGAGCCGGGAGACAGAAGGGAGAATGCGGAAGACGCCGGACAGGTAAGCAGCCCCCCCCCCCCCCACGGTACAGGCTCCCGGCTCGGCGGTCATGTGACCGCTGGGGTCAGGTGACACCCGCGGTCACATAATCGCCAGCCGGAATCTCCGTGCATTACATAGCGCTAATGTTAAAAACCCTTTCTGCCTTCTCCTCGGGGGTCCTCGATGAGGATCAGTGCAGGAGTGTATCTGCACCCGATGTGTCTGATGATCGGGTGCAGATGCACTCCTGCACTGCAGTGTCGGGCCTGCCCCGACATCGGAGCTGTGGAGGGAAATTATGATGTCGGGGCAGGCCCGACATTGGATTGGAAAGGGTTAATTTAATGAGATTTTATAATTAACGTAATAGAATACAAAAATGAAACTCAAAAATGCAAAAAAAAAACTTTAGTGGAAACCCTACAAAACACAAAGAAAATGCAGGAAAACCTGAGAACGACTTAAAGTACATGAAAGCTCATTATGAATTGAGATTAATCTAAAACGTATTTTTGTAAAGTATATCATTCTCCAAGTCTATAGAAAATAATTCTTTTGATTCCGGCACGCTGCATGAATCCAGAGACTTATTTCCATTTCATTAATTGCAATAGTCAGAAACATAAAACATCCTCAAAATTAGAATAACATCAAGGAAAAAGAAAGAACATGGATTTATTTTACTGCTGCGTTTTCTGTACAAGTATGAATAGTTGAAGAGAATCCTTTTTTCGTGTCCAGCCAAAGAACATCCCTTATTTAGAAATGCGGAAACACAATGAAAATTATTCAATCAGCTGCTTTAAAGGTATTTCTCCACTTCGGATGATCTCTTTTTGACTAAAAAAAATCCCCTGACAATAAGTTAATAGCAATTTGTCCTGATACTGGGACCTCTAGTAATTAGCTGTGATCTGCTAAAGAACTAAGTGTTCAGTTTCCCTGTAGAGCCACCACAGGGAAAATGAAGCAGTGCACATTCTTCAATTACATCAATGGGCTGTTTTGTGTAGCGTATGGACAAAGGCATACTTACTATAGAGAAAAAAACTTAAATTGGCCTTGCATTACCATTTCTGGCTTCGATACCCATAAAAAAGATGGCCTGCCACTATGCTAGGCAAGCCATTGTATAGAGGTCATAGCTCGAGGCTCTTAGTGGAAGAGGACCTAGATGTGATTGGCCAAACCTCCTTCAACTGGGTGGAAAGGGCCTTCTCCAAAAGATCTACATTAACAAACAAAGAGGTGGACAATTGACCTAAGGGCCATCGAAAGGGTGTGGAAGGGAAAACAAACACCAAGTCCTTCTCATACTACCACGGGTCGCATTTAGATTTATACTATACCCATCTCCAGATACTATGTATTTCATTGTTAGTAGGGCTTTCCATAGAGGAAAATGCTCTCTGTAGCTGTTTTCTGCTCTTGCCACATTTGTAGCAGGACTGAAGCATACCCTGTTAGTACATTGCGTTAATATCATGACACGAATATGCTATTTGTATAGCATGCCAGTCATTCGAAGATAATGTCAATGATTGGGCTCCGCAAACTGCGTATGCACACTAAGTGAATGGCACATCTGTCATAGATGAGGCCACTATATTGATTCAGAATTGCCTAGTAAGGTATAAACAAAGCAACCCCTTTAATGAGTCAATGTCCCTTTTTCTACAGTTGGACAGCTTGGATATGTTTTCTTTAACTTGCAGATACTTTACTTATTGAATGGTGCTTTTAGATGAATTAGGGTCGAAAGCTATAAACTGAAGGATTGTCCATCTTACAGTCATCCTGCTGGTGATCAAAATCATAGCAGAGTCGGAAACTCTTGGTTTGGACACCAAGGGTGTGTAAGGATTCCTTAGGGGAAATCTACAAGCAGCTGACTAGGAATCTAAGACTGCCCATTGGACTCCTTAGGTCATAATGAACAGACATCTCCATCATTAAAATACCAGTTATACTAAATCTTGAAGCCTCATGTGGCGTTGAGAGCTAAGACAGCAGAAATGCAGTCCTAAGGTCTCGCTCATGACCTGAAGGTTGTGGGCTCAATCCTCGCATCATTCAGGTAGCCGGTTCAAGTATGACTCAGCCTTCCATTCTTCTGAGGTCGGTATAATGAGTATCCAGCTTGGTGGGGGGTAATAAATAAATTACTCAAAACTGCTGCGGAATAAGTTGGCGCTATACAAATAACAAGATTTATTTATTTTATTTTTATTTATCTTTTCCCATTAATCTATATATCAATCTGATCATCTCCTTCTGCTCCGTGCCTGAAGTTTGAACTAGAGATGAGCGATCACCAAAATGCTCGGGCGCTCGTTACTCGAGCCGAGCTTTTTGTAATGCTCGAGAGCTCGTTTCGAGTAACGAACCCTATTGAAGTCAATGGGACACTCAAGCATTTTTCAAGGTGACCCATGCTCTGCATTGTTTTCAATGGAGCCACGGCTGCTACCGGCAGCTCCATTGAAAACAATAGTCTGCCAGCACTCCTGAATTGTTTTTCATGGAAGGGCTTTACATATAAGCCCTTCCCTGAAAAACAATCATTTTAGTGTAAAAAAAAAAATATAATAATAAATTTAAAAACTTACTCTCCGCCGCTGCCGTGTCCCCCGCGGGGATGAAGAACACATCTGCCGTATGCGGCAGATGTTTCCTTCATCCACGCTATTGAAAGGAATTCACTGCTGCTACTTCTGCCACATCTATGACAGATGCAGCAGAGGAATTCTTCAATTTCCAACCGCAGCTGTCACACATGACAGCTGCGGTAGAGGATCCTGCTGCCGGCCCCCCAGTAATTGGATTTCATGGAAGGGCTTTAAATATAAGCCCTTCACTGAAAAACCAGGAAAAATAGTGTAAAAACAAAAATGGATACTCACCTTCCTTCAGCTGCTGGGGCTCAGCCGCATCTTCTCCGCGCTGTCCCTGGCTCTGTGGTGCTGATCTATCAGCAGGCAGGGATTTAAAATTCCTGCCTGCTAAGAGAGCTGATTGTTATTGGCTGAGGTACTCAGCCAATCACAGGCAACTCTCGCCTGTCATACATTCATCGAGAGCTGCCTGTGATTGGCTGAGCGCCTCAGCCAATCACAATCAGCTCTTTCAGCAGGCAGTGATTTTTAATCCCCGCCTGCTGATAGATCAGCACTACATAGCCGGGGACAGCGCGGAGAAAACACGGCTGAGCTTCCAGCAGCTGAAGGGAGGTGAGTATCCATTTTTTAAAAATTTTTACACTATTTTTTCTGTTTTTTCAGAGAAGGGCTTATATTTAAAGCCCTTACCGTAAATCCAATTACTGGGGGGTCGGGAGCAGAATCCTCTGCTGCAGCTATCATGTGTGACAGCTGCGGTAGGGAATTGAAGAATTCCTCTGCTGCATCTGTCACAGATGTGGCAGATGTAGCAGCAGGGAATTCTTTTTTACTAATGGGGATGAAGGAAACACCTGCCGCATGCAGCAGATGTGTTCTTTATCCCCACGAGGGACACGGCAGTGGCGGAGGGTAAGTTTTTTTTTAATTTTTATTTTTTTACACTAAAATGATTGTTTTTCAGGGAAGGGCTTATATGTAAACCCCTTCCATGAAAAACAATTCAGGAGTGCCGGCAGAGCATTGTCTTCAATGGAGCTGCTAGCAGCAGCCGTGGCTCCATTGAAAACATGTGGGGAGGAGAGGGTGAATTTTTTTCGAGCACCGCTTGGTGCTCGGCTCGAGTAATGAGTACATCAAGTAGGCTAATGCTCGAACGAGCATCAAGCTCGGACGAGCATGCTCGCTCATCTCTAGTTTAAACAGATTCTCTTAAAGTTGATGCAAAAATATTTGAGAATGCATATAAAGACTAGTGCAAAGGAAAAGGAGAGTAGTTACCCGTGGAATCAAGTTACCACTTTTTTATTTTTGAATGGACCTCTTAAAAGTGAGAGCTGATATCCAATTAGTTGCAATATTGAATTGGGGAATATAAGTACTTACCAAAACAGACATTTTAGAAGGGGTGATAGGTCCACTTTAATACCAAAAATGGGATTTTCCAATGTAGATCTCGATGCCTTTAATTTTTACTCTTGGAAACCCAAAAGACAAAACTAAATCTGTTGCTACACATAAAACTCCCTTTAAATTTGCTATTTCCTGAATATACCTGCTTATAAAGATGTAAATTCATTGTGGTGCTCAGCGAAGTGAAAAAATCCCAAGCTAGAAGCTCGGTAGAAGGTTATTGTAATTTGTAAATGTTGCTTTTGAACGGGATTCAGTAATACCTGCTTTGGAAGCATTAGAGGAGTTGATACAAATTGTCTATTTCATACCCGGCTTCCAATCTGCTAAAAGCTTTATGGAAATATAGTTATTACACAGTTCATAGAGAGGGGGTTTTATTTTATTTTTTTTCCTTCGGCAGGAAGTAGAAATATCATTTTGCTAACAAAATAGCAATATGTCACTTTTTTTTCTCTACCCAATGCTGTACCAAGAGTTGCACAGTGGGAGCCAAATGGCCTTCCAGACTTAGTCATCTAGATTATAGAGATCAGCCTGATAACAGGTGTAGATTTATATTGCGTTGACCAAAAGCAATGTTAAAGAAAAAAATGTTGAAAAAATTGAAATGGTACATTAAAATCTCGATATTTTCAACCTTATTTTTTTATCACCATGGTAACCAGTAGAGAATATGTAACTGTACAATATTTTGAAAAGTTTTTTAATATAGTTCTGTTTATTTATTTACAAGGTCATACATATCATAGGGGCAAATCGTGTGACGGCCATGAGGCCATGGGCAGAGAAGGTTTAGTGGTGGTGGGACCTATCTCTTTTGTTACTTGCCCCTCCAGAGGAACCACATTGTTGAAGTTCCTCTTGGGTGGGAATTTTTCCAATGCTCATGAAAAGGATATGGAAGGCAAGACAAATACCAGGCCCTTCTGTCCTGGTTGGTAGAACTTGGGAACATGATGATAGCTTATTGGCATTTTTGCTATGAGGCCCCCTCTTTTTAATATCTGTTGCTACATAGGCACCAAACATCTTTTAGTAGCTTCTCCAGATTACAAGATCTTGGTGAGCTCAGGCGCTTCTAGTATATGGGATGCCTATATTGGCCTCAGTTGATTTATTGGGCCTAGAGAAATGCCTAATTTTGTGCCACTTTACATTTAAACCCCTCCTGATCGTATCACATAAATATACTTCATGCGGTTCCAAAGGGTGTATAGAATGGGCTCAGGAGTCAAGTTTGCCCTATACCTGGATGCTGCCGGCAACTGATGCAATCAGAGTTAGCTCCAATTGTGTCAGTTACCTATCTAGATGCTGAGGTCAAAACTGACCACACACCTAAACAGTCAGCTAGAGGTGGTGGGGGAGGAGGCGGTTCCCCTCTAATGTCCCATTGGTCCCCCCAGGATGCAATCATAGGGTGTCAATGGGCTAGCATGGCAGCCCAAAGCCTAGTGAAGGCTCCAAGGGCTAACATGCATCGATGCCTATTAAATAGACAACATTGGAAATCACTGTATACTGCAATACTAAAGAACTGCAGTACACAGTACAAGGGATCGCGAATTCAAGACTTCTATGAGGACTAATAAAAGATCTAGAAAGTTTTAATAAAATGTTTAAATCAGCCAAAACATAAAAATGTTAAAAGTTCAAAAAACATCTTCCGGCTTTTTCCATAAAAATGTAAACAATGAAGAAAACCCACATATTTAGTAACGCCGAGTTTGTAAAAGTCCGAACTATTAAAATATTGCACTCTTTATCCCATTCAGTGGAAACCACTAAAATAAAGTACAGAATGTCAGATTTGCAGGAGGTTTTTTTTGTTACCCAGCCTCTGAAAAGTTTAATAAAAAGTGATCAAAAAGATGTATGTATCCTAAAATGGTGTTAAAATCTACAGCTCACCCCACAAAAAAGCAAACTCTTACACAGCCCAATCGGTGAAAACATAAAAAAGTTATGAGTCTCAAAATGTGGAGATAGAAAGAAGAAGTAAAATATAAAAAAAAAATATATAAATTTGGTACCACTGTAATCATACTGACCCTCATAACATAGTGCACATGAACACCATAAACACTAACCACCCAAAAATGACATAATTCCCTATTTTTTTTATTTCACTCCGCCTAAAAATGTTCTCAGTACATTAAATGGTACCATAATAGTAGACTGCGATGTCCAGATACTGAACTGTACTATGTACAATGTTACACCTTAGTTTATGGGCATTGCTACACATGCTGATTCTCTCGCTTGGAAACCCAAATACTCCTCAATAACTTTTTAAGGTTCACTTCCCTATGAAAATTGACACGGACGATGATTATTATGCCTATCAAACCATGCCACCTCTCAACGGGGTGGAATGTGCAAACAGGCGTTTGACTCAAAGTGCCACAGACATGTATCCAGTGGAACAGCGAGTGTCTGTTGTTCATGAATACCAGCGAATGGGTTCATTTAACCAATGTCGAAGAGGATTTCAGCATAGGTATGGAGAAGGAAGTTACCGGTAAAATCCTGTATTCACAAATTCGTGAGAAATTTTGAGGCAGCCGGAAGTGTTTTGACTCAACACACAGGAGGCTGAAAGATGTCTTGTTGCATGGTGGATGATGTGAAGGATTGATCACTTGTAGAGATGAGCAAGCATACTCGCTAAGGCAAACTATTCAAGCGAGTATTGCCTTATGCGAGTACCTGCCCGCTCGTCTCAAAAGATTCGGGTGCCGGTGGGAGAGAGCGGTGAGTTGCGGGAGTGAGCAGGGGTGAGCGGGGGGGGGGGGGGGGGGAGAATGAGAGAGATCTTCCCCCCCCCCCCCCCGTTCCTCCCCGCTCTCCCCCGACGCTCCCCGCCCCCTGCCGGCACCCGAATCTTTTGAGACAAGCGGGCACGTACTTGCACAAGGCACTACTCGCTCGAGTAGTTTGCCTTAGCGAGTACGCTTGCTCTAATCACTTGCATTGCCAAGAAAATCCTTAAGAAGGCTTTCGCAAGCAACTGATTTTTCTTATTCCACATGTCAAAGAACTGTAAAAAAAAAGCAAAACTGCACCCATAGCATATGACCAAGAGGTGCTTCTTGCATTGAGCAGGTGGTTGGACCCGATGACCATGGAGGTCCCTTCCAACTCTACCATTCGATGATTTGGAGAAACGTGTATGATATTGTTTATGATTCCAACAATGCAGCATCAGCGGACGTCTTTGCGAATATTTAGACCTGCATTGGATGCCGGAGGCGCCATTTTCAGCCTACTGCATGCTTATCTAGGCAGACCTTGTTTTGCAAAATACAAGGTAATTATCTATCAATGTTCACAGGCAACCAGACAAAAAATACCAAGTTATCGAGCAATGCTTGGGCTTCCTAGCAAGAGAATCATCTCGTAGAACAACTTGTGGCGGATAGAAGAGACCTTATAAGCCACCGAGTAGGGAGTAGACATTGCACATATAATATAACCTGACCTCTAGAAACTAGAAGGTGCTTGTAAAATTTACTGCTAGTAATATCTTTGTCTACTGAAGATCAGCTTCTCTATATAGCGAGGAAGACCACAGGTCAGGTGTTGCATGGATGGCCGGCTGTAAGACCTAGAGAAGAAATATTGTAGGCACCCGGAAGTGCATCCAAGGTAGAAATTCAATGAAGTGCTACAAAAGAGCTGGTCAGATACCTAAAACATACAGATGGATTAGAAGTGAATGTGTCATTGTTTACACCTCGTTGTAACGCTATGAATTAGGATTTATTCACACATCCATTGGTGAGTTGTGCCTGACATTCTTGACTCGGACAGCACACGGATGCTGCCCAAGTGGTGGGGACAGTGGGCATTGCTGGTCTTATCCTCGTCCGTAATATAGATGAAGATAAGTCATGCAACCATCTTTTTTTTACATGGACTGCTGGTCTTTCAAAAAAATCACATAGATGAAAAGGCCCATTAATGTCAATAGGTCCATATGCTGTCTGTGTGCAGCACATTGCCAACACGGACTACACACGGATATAAATATCTGATGTGTGAATAAGCCCTTAGGATCATGTAGTAGATGTACTTAAAATCAGGGGTGGGATTCATTGCCAACAACAGGTTTCCCCTACTAGGTACACCATGCAGCGGTGATCACCACAGGAATTGGGAGGCGAAAGCTTACTTTCGTACCCTACATTATTTCCTCCATTCACTAAATGGGCAGCACAGCAGCAGGGAGGGCGGTGGGATCGGTTGTAATCAAACCGGTGCCACTTCTTTCCAGTTCGGCGAACTGGATGTAACTTCAACAACTGATTCGGCCAAACCAGGGACAAGACTTATCTAAGACCAACGTGCAAAATATGCAATTTTGAGTTATGCCAAATGACTCCAAATTTTCACTCCCAATGGAGGAAATCTCAAAGCAAATTAAACGGGCTGCCCAGGAATACCACAATATGGCTGCTATGAGTGCATCCCGTTGCAATCCATCCTAGAACAGAAGAATGCATGTGCAGACCAGAGGGGAAAAAGTAGCAAAGCAGCAGTGGTGGAGTCTAACATTACACTGTTCGGAACAGTAGGGTTGCCACCCAGGAGTAAACCACCGGCCTTGCTGGTAATTAAGTCCCAATGCTGGTGCCAATATTTATATTTTTACCAGCCACATTGATGACTAGTAAAAAAAAATGCCCCCTGTTGGCACCTCCGGCCAAGCAGGTCTAGTCTGGTCACCATAGATGCTGTATGCTGAGACCCTGCTGCTTCCTCCGAGTCTGCGCTGTGTACTATACAAACAGGGACACAAATGCCAAGGGGAGGAAGCAGGGTCTTTGGAATGCAGATTCCGGGAAAAGAAGCATGGTGTCTGCGTACAGTAACTGCAGCAGACCCGCTTTGTGAATAAACTACTTGCTGCTAAAGTTGTTGCTCAAAGATGAGGAGGGCACACTATTACCATTGGGACCACTAACGGGGACTCAATTACTATAGGGACCACTAGTGGGGGCACTATTACTGTTGGCACTAATAACCTGCACACTATCACCATTTAGGCCACTAAAGGGGTGCACTATTACCATTGGGGCCAACCCTAATAGTAAAGGTGGGTGCACTATTACCACTGGGACCACTGAGCGGGGACACTATTACCATTGCGGCCACTGAGAGGGGGCATTATTACTATGGGGCTATTGTGAGAGAGAGAGTGCTATTACAATAGCGGTCACTGGAACAATGGAAGTAAAATTATAATTTTTGGTAAGTCACTCCCTCTGACCACATCCTTTTTACATTGGCCAGTATTTTTGGGGGACAAAGTGGCAACTCTAAATATAGCGTTAGGCATTTTTCCGCCAATGACCGGGCTCCCTTCGGTTCGCATTCATTCTCCCATCATAGGATGAACTTCTAGAGGTTACACAGACTACAGCCATTTCGTGGCATTCCTGCACAACCCCTTTAAGAACTAAATGAAATACTTTTGACTTATGTTTTTTCTTAATGCACATACTGCATGTAGATCAGACACAGAATGTTCATTGGGGGATGGGACTGTCCATGGTAAATAGAAGATTATTGGCAATAGCATACCTTAGGTCCCCGATGGCAGCCTTCATACTAGAACTAACTATGCATGCTATATTATATTTGGTAAATATTTTGTACCAGAACCAAGGAGCTTCAAAGATTCATAGATGAAGCCATATTGACCTATTGTATAATCTATCTTCCAAAAGTAATTGTAGGCCTGAGCAAGAATGAAAAGTAATATTTACTTATAACCTGTTAATACTTAGTGGGGCTCCTTTGGCTGTAATGACATTGGATGCTCTCCGTGGGATACTTTCTACTAACATCTAATACCATATCAGCTGGTATTACCCTCCATTTATCCTGCAATCATATGGCGAATGGATGTTGTTCATATTTCTTGATCCGACATTCAAGTTCACCCCAAAGATGTCCAGTAGGGTTCAGTTGGGATTTTGCACAGGCCGCTCCAATTGTGGAACATCCATACCCTTAAACCAACATAAACAGTGTTGGATTTGTGAGAAGGCGCGTTGTCTTGTTGGAAGTATGGTCGACCATTTCCAGAGAATTGCCACACTGTTGGCAGCACATTGTCTAGAATGACAAGGTACATCTCTGTGTTCATGGTTCTTATCCCTACAACCAATGAACCAGGACCATGCCACGTAAAACATCTGCTGACCATAACAGAATCTCTGCCCTACATAACTGATGGTAGAACAGGCCAAAGGCATTCCCCAGCCATCCTCCACACCCAGGTACCTCATCTGATAGAGCAGCATGATTCATCACTCCATAGAGCATTCTTCCATTGCTCAACTGTCCAATGCCTACACTCTTTGAACCATTGTAGACGGGTCGTTGCATCTTTTTTTTAAAAACTCACCAGATGTTTACAGAATTAAGGGAAATCCCAGCTGAAGTGTACCAGACGGTAGTAGAAAGTATCCCACGGAGAGTGTCCGATGTCATTAGGGCCAAAGGAGCCCCACTAACTATTACCATATGGTAATACTACTTTGATTCTTTTCTCACGTGTCCAATTACTTTCGGAAGGATAGTGTATACATCAGGTCAGCCAACCTATAAAAAGAGCATGTGCTGTTTTTATAGGCAGTGTTCATCAAGAGTTGCGAGTCAGCCGTAGACGCACCTTCAAACAATGTCATTTGCATTCCACAGAGGGAAGGTATCATTTCCGAATATGAATATATCAGGGACATTTTTGGAACACAAGTGGAGCATAAAGATCTGTATTTTGCTTTTTTGTTGTTGCAGTCTGAAGTTCTGCTGTTTTATGCCCCATTGATCTGTTTGCTTGATACTTGACGAAAAGACACACAAGGCAGTTATACAAGGCTGTTTGCTAGAAATGCCTATTCTAAAATGTGATTTATGAAATCTGAGCACTAACTAAATGAATCTACAGGCTGTCTGTGCACAATGATGTTTTTCTTTTTTTTTTTTCCTACTCCCCCCCCCCCCCCCTCCTCCCGAAAATCTGTCCTTTACCACTCAACACTGAAGACATTTGTCTGCCGAGAAAATCGACTCTGACAGGGAAGGTCATTGTAACCAATTGTAAGTCTCAGAATACAAATGTGCCTTTTAACTGTTGGCATCGCAAACACCGAGCGTGTCTCCATCATTGATAAATCCTTGAAAAAGGCTCTAATGTGTCTTCATTTTAAAAGGCAAGCGCCTTCAAGGTTGCTGTAAAAATGTAGACTGTCTGAGCGTCGAAGAAAATCTTGGGTAAAAAATGGCATTCTGCTGTAGATTAAAAGATAATAACACTTCTATTAGAATCTCTAAGCTATGGCGTATTGATCTCATCAGGGAGGCCACCGCAGGTTTGATATGAACAGAACAGTTTTAGAATTAATCACAGGGGGGTTTTTGCATGGTTCACAGGGCGTCCCCATTCACACTGCATCGTTTGCAATATTTATGGTCCCTACCGGTCGCCATTATTAAGTGCAAGTGTGTCGCTCGCTATTTGGCCCTGCTGTGTTAAAACACAAAGTCATCCTTCAAAAGTAAATCTTATCTAAACTATGCACACAAAACCAATTACATTTTAATTTACATTTTAATTTCACATTCTACATTCCTCCTTAACACACAACGGCCTCCACCGGCCTGTCTTTCTCTTGGATTAACTAGCGTAGACAGGCGGGTTACGGTATTTTTTTTTTTTTTTTTTCAAGTTGCCGCTGGACTACCTGAGCATATTGATGAATGTTCGGTCGAAGAGAGCTTGGTTGATTGCCAGAAAAAAAGCTGAAATGTGCAATGGAAAAATAGCGCAATACATATAAATGATCTATCACTCGCTCAGACTCCGAGGACGAATTATACAAAAGTCCATCATGTTTTATTTGCAATACAAAAGTAAAAGCAGAAATGTAAGTAAATGAATGTTCGAGTTGTGCACCGGGAACGGTTGCGGTGGATGGACGTTATATTTCATGTGGGGTCCGTGACCTGTTCTACAAATTAATTTGTGGCACTTTTGGGCATATATAACTTTGCTAGAGACAAACAAGACAAAAGTTGATTAGTTTTGAATCATTCATGCATTATAGTCTCCCTTCTTTCATAAATCAAGAGCTATACAACCAATTTTAGTCATTAGTGCCAGGCAGCTGCTGCATAGTCAAACAAAATAATGGAATGCATCAAAAAGGCAGAGATGCACACAAGAAGAGTGTACAGTATTTCACTAAAAGTAATTGGACATCTAAGCAAGAACCAGTAGTAGTGTTTATATACATATATTAATACTTAGTGGGGCTCCTTTGCCTGGAATGGCATAGGATACTGTCATGTCATCAACCAGGATGTGCTGGATCCGTAACCTGCAGATCTCGCACAAAAGCACACAACCTGTGTAAAAACAATAGTAAACCAAAACATGGGAACTCTTTCCCTATCTAAGGCCTCATGTCCACGGGGAAAATCAGGCTCGCTACGGATTCTCCATGGAGAATCTGCAGCGGGTCCCTCCTGCCCCGCGGACATGAGCGCTTAAAATAGGAATTTAAAAGAATTTACTCATCCGGAGCGGACCGGGAAGGTCTTCTCTTCCTCACGGCCGGATCTTCTTTTTCGGCCGGCGGATGAACTCGTCACGCCGGCGGCACGTTGCCGACGTGCCGCGCGCATGCTCCGGGCACATCCGCCGAGCCGAAGCAAGAAAGATCCGGCCGTGAGGAAGAGAAGACCTTCCCGGTCCGCTCCGGATGAGTAAATTCTTTTAAATTCCTATTTTAGGTCTCCCGCAGATCCGGACGGCTTCCATAGGCTTCAATAGAAGTCTGTGGGAGCCGTCCCCGCGGGAGACCCGCACGAAAATGGAGCATGGTCCAGATTTTTTCATGCTCCATTTTTTTTAAAATCCCTTTTATTGAACATCCGCAGGTATTTATCTACCTGCGGGTGGTCAATGCATCCCTATGGGGTGCGGATCCGTGCGCGGGAGAAGAGTTAAAATCCGCTGCGGATTTTAATTCTTCTTTTGCCCGTGGACATGAGGCCTAAACAAACACAGGGACAAGACCTGTCTAAATGCAGGCAATTTGTTCTGACAAGGACGTACCTGACCTCATACCTTGGTTCTTAGTTAACCCTATGTGGGACAGGGGAATAACATAAGAAATAATATAGAAATGAAAACAATCACAGACTTAACTTTGAGATGCAGCAGCAAATGAGAGATCCAGGACCAAGCTCTGACTGTGATAGAGCTAGATTGAAGATTCAACAGCAATTCAGCTCAGCATCAGGCCAAGCTAAATAGCCCTGACAATTGCCCACAGGTGCGACTAAGCATGTTTCACCTAATACCACACCCACTGAAGACAGAAGATGGAGAACTACCTGCAAAACCTGCACCAGATTTTCATCAAGGCAGCAATCCCAGAACCGCCGCAACAATTACTCTCCATGGTATACTTTCTACTAATGTTTAATACACATCTGCTGGTATTTCCCCTCTGTTCATCCTCTAAATGTCTAGCAAGTTTTCTCAAAGACGATACATCTTAGTGTCTAAAATGGTACAAGGAGCATCATCATTGGTCAGATGAGTAATGGAAGACAAATCATCCATTTTCAAAACAAATGGATGCACTTGGGTGTGTAGGATGTCTGGGGAAGGCCTTTTGCCTGAGTGTGTTGTACCAACAGTGAAGTACGGCAGAGGTTCCGTTATGGTCTGGAGATGGCATGGTCTCATTCCGTTGGTTCTAGTGACCAAAACTGTGAACACAGAGGTGTTATTTGTCCTAGATAATAATGTGCTGCTGAAAATGAAGACAAGTTAGGTGTGAAGATGGATTCAGCTGCATTGTGTGCATGCACAGTGAAACAATTGTAGTGGCCCGAAGCTGTGGTGTGGATGCATGTGAATGACTGTTGTGAGTGATTCTTATATGTGTGCCCCTATAACTGCATGAGTGATGTGATTTAATGTCTTGGGTAGTTAAGAGGTGGAGTTTAGATAGACGAGTTAAGAAAATGTAGTCGGAGGTGGTGGATATTCCTACGGTGGGCTAGGCATAGAGTAAGGGGCCTTCTGCCATGACAAAAAGAAAAGAGAAGCCGCTAAGAAGCTTTAGAACAAAATAGAAAGCTTGAGTGAATGTTGATTACTGAATCGGGAGTGCATACCTCACGGATGGTCTATTAGATAACTGCGACTGGAGACGTCTAGAGTCCTGAGGGAAGAGTGTCTCCTAGAAAGCGTGTAATATGGAAGGTGTGGAAGAGAAGTAAAAATCTGTAAAGAAGATTTGTTATTTCTGCACAGTATACTACATGTAGAGGAATCAAAGCTGGAAAAGTTGTGAGTAAAGTTTGCAAAGCACCTCCAGGTGTTTATCTGAAAATTTGTTATTGGACTGTGCCATGTGAATAGCGGCCTAAGAGAGGTGTTGGCGTCACGTGACATTCAAATTCTTCAATTGTACCTTTTCCGGTTCACTGTGGCCTATCGAGCTATGCCAAGCTGGCGCCGCTGGCAGGAGAGATCGCAGAGCCACCCGTGACATCCATTTTGTTTCCCTGTGGTCTTCCCTCTCATCACGGAGGGCCTCCCACTCAGGTTGCCTCATTGTACAATGTGTACTGACCATGGTTTCACCTGCACAAGGTATACTGTCCTCAGCTCTATCTGTACAATCTGCATATGGCCAAAGCCATTGGACTCATCTATAGTCATTTTAAATTCTTTTACTACCTAACATGCAAGCAAATGGTTTTCACATGGGCATGTTTGAAAAGTTAACCTAAGATGTATAAACCCATGCAGGTGGTTTAGTAGTCTTAGGCCTCATGTCCACGGGGAAAATCAGGCCCGCTACGGATTCTCCATGTAGAATCCGTAGCGGGTCCCTCCTGCCCCGCGGACATGAGGGCTGAAAATAAGAATAAATGAGAATAAACTCACCTCCCATCCGCTCCGTTTCTTCTCTTCGCCGCGGCGTCATCTTCTCTGCGTCGCGGCCGGATCTTCTTTCTTCGGCTCGGCGGATGCGCATGATGACGTCGGTGACGTGCCCCACGCATGCGCCGGCCCGAAGAAAAAAGATCCGGCCGCGACGGAGAGAAGATGGCGCCGCGCGGAAGAGAAGAAACGGAGCGTGTGAGTAAATTCCGAATTTTGTCTCCCGCGGATCCGGACGGCTTCCATAGGCTTCAATAGAAGCCCGCGGGAGCCGTCCCCGCGGGAGACCCGCATGAAAATGGAGCATGGTCCAGATTTTTTCATGCTCCATTTTTTTAAAAATCTCTTTTATTGACGATCCGCGGGTATTTATCTACCCCGCGGGTGGTCAATGCATCCCTATGGGGTGCGGATCCGCGGGCAGGAGAAGAGTTAAAATCCGCTGCGGATTTTAATTCTTATTTTGCCCGTGGACATGAGCCCTTATACCAAGGGACAGGTTACCTTCAAAATTGTTTGTGACTCAATATTCTGATTATTAATTCACTAAAAGAGTTCAAGTTCGAGTTTCTTTTTTACTAGCAATTTTTTTTCCTTTAGCTATCAAAATTATTTTTGCAGTTTTTTTTCCGTGACATATAGGGCTATTTTTTAAATATCGTTTTCATTGAATTTCTTTTCTGTTTTTTAGGTTAATTGTGGGTAAAAAGCTAAATAAAAAGATTTTTGTTAACATTTCTAGTTGTTTTTTTTTTTTAATTAGAATATTTACGCTAAAATAAAGTATGAGGGCAGGTTTCTAATTTTGTTTTGGACATTTTGATATATAATATGTATGGTTTTGCATTAGGGTGCCTTCAGACGACAGTGTATTTTCTGCGTGCATACACGTGCACAAAAACACACGTCTATTAGCCCCTATGCATTCCCTATGGTGTGTGCACATGTCCATGCTTTACAGGCGTGTGCCTGCAAAGATAGGACATGCGTGCACCATAGTGAATGCACGCATTGTCTTCACTGGAGCCGTGGCTGCTGCTGGTGGCTCCATTGAAAACAATAGTCTGCCGGCACCCCTGCATTGGTTTTCAGGGAAAGGCTTTACATATAAGCCCTTCCCTGAAAAACAAAAATTTTAGTGTAAAAAAAAAAATAAAAAATACACACAGTTTCTCATTGGTATATATATATATATATATGCACTTACCTCTCTGCTGCTGCCGTGTTTCCTGCAGGGATGAAGAACACACCTGCCGTATGTGGCAGATGTCTCCTTCATTCTCGCTAGTAAAAAGAATTCCCTGCTGCTACATCTGCCACATCTGTGGCAGATGCAGCAGAAGAATTATTCAATTCTCTACCACAGTTGTCACACATGTCAGCTACAGTAGAGGATTCTGCTGCCGGCACCCCGTCAATTGATTTCAGGGAAGGGCTTTAAATATAAGCTCTTCGCTGAAAACCCAGTAAAAGTGGTGTAAAAAACAAAAAAAATACATACTCACCTCCCTTCAGCTGCCAGGGCTCAGCCGTGTCTTCTCTTGCTGTCCCCTGCTCTGTAGTTCTGATCTATCAGCAGGCGGTGATTTAAAATCCCCGCCTGCTGAAAGAGCTGATTGTGATTGGCTGAGGTGCTCAGCCAATCACAGGCAGCTCTCGCCCGTCATTCGGGAGGCTATACCCAGCCGTAATTTTACAAATGGCTAGGCTTTCAGCCCAGGACCAGGCGCCATATATTTACTGTGCCTGATCCTAAACAGGTTAAAAAATTTGAGGTAGCCAACCATCGCAAGTTCAAGAACCAGAAAGAAAAGTAGAAAAATTAAAGGTAACATATTTGGTATTTCTGCATTCATAAAAGTCAGATCTACTAATCAATCAGGGTGGCTTCACACGAGTGTGTTTTTGTGCGTACATAAGTGCGCACCCATGTACATGCAAAAACACGCGTGAACGCAGGTCTGTGCATTGTTTTCAATAGAGCCGCAGCTGCTGCTGGCAGCTCCATTGAAAACAATGGTCTGCCGGCACCCCTGCATTCTTTTTCAGGGAAGGGCTTTACATATAAGCCCTTCCCTGAAAAACAAAAATTTTAGTGTAAAATAAATAAATAAATAAATAAATAAACTTACCCTCCGCCGCTGCAGTGTCCCCCACAGGGATGAAGAACACATCTGCCGCATGCGGCAGATGTTTCCTTCATCCCCGCTAGTAAAAAGAACTCTCTGCTGCTATATCTGCCACATCTGTGACAGATACAGCAGAGGAATTCTTCAATTCTCTACCCCAACTGTCACACATGACAGCTGCGGTAGAGGATTCTGCTGCCGTCAATTGATTTCAGGGAAGGGCTTTAAATATAAGCCCTTTCCTAAAAATTCAGTAAAAGTGCTGTAAAAACCAAAAAAAATCGATACTCACCTTGCTTCAGCTGCCGGGCTCAGCCGTGTCTTCTCCTGCTGTCCCCTGCTCTGTAGTGCTGATCTATCAGCAGGCGGTGATTTAAAATCCCCGCCTGCTGAAAGAGCTGATTGTGATTGGCTGAGGTGCTCAGCCAATCACAGGCAGCTCTCGCCCGTCATTCGGGAGGCTATACCCAGCCGTAATTTTACAAATGGCTAGGCTTTCAGCCCAGGACCAGGTGCCATATATTTACTGTGCCTGATCCTAAACAGGTTAAAAAATTTGAGGTACTTTATTACATTGATGAGATGGGTTTAATCTTTGATTTTAATCTGATTGCCATGTTCATTGCGACAAAGCAATTTTCTCTTCTTATACGGGGCAATTAACAGTTACCTCATGGGGGGTTTTAATTCCTCTTGATCGACACTGTAGGTTTAAAGGTTGTACTTAATAGAGTAGAGTTCCATGTTTTTAATCCTCGTAGAACTATAAGTTTTCTCCTTGATTAATTTCCCAATAACCTATTGTGAACAGTTCAGGACAGCCATGGCTAAATCTTAAAATTTAAAGTGATCCTCTGGCCCCTGGAACAAAATTTTGGCCCATGACTGGAAGTGGGAATTATATTACCTGCTCTTGGTCTTCTGTGACAGTGTTCCTCCAATCCGCCAATCCCAGGTCCAGTTTCTGGTCGTCAAAGATGCAATTAATGTAATCTTCAACTACCTAATCCCCACAGTGCATTGGTAGTGTTAGACTACCGATGCATTACACCTGCTCTTTATTGGTGGGTGTTGCTCACATGATCAATTCTGGATAAGCAGAGAGCAGTGAAAAGTGTTCATTAGGTAGTTAGAAAATTGTGGCGGCCATCTTGAATAGACTAAAACAGGACTCTGAACCAACAGATTGCAGGGAGAATGGCAGAGAAGAGCACCCATAGACAGTATACCCTCCACCCCACACCACCTATTTTTTAGATAGGACTAAGAGTGATTAATATGTTTATGGATTTCTCTACTAACCCTTTCCAATTCTCTGTCTGACGTCTTCCTACATTCTGATTGAAGCTTGTACAGCTCCAATGTCAGAAGATGTCCGACAGGGTATTCTTACCATCTTCTGCCAGCCACTCTGCTGTCGAGGGGTTAAGCTAGGTATAAAGGACAACAATGCAGCATCACATCATATCTGCCAAACCCAATAATACATTTCTGCTCTTTCTATTTAGGGTGATATAGGAGAAAGTTAGAATAAAGTTCTTGGCTAACAAATTAGTCTATAGTCAGATATCTTATACCTTTGTCCAGATGTTTGACAATTTTTTTTAAATGCATCCAAATTTGTTAAAGCAATAAAAGCAGCTATACTTATGTTTCCTCACTGCATCAATTTAGCTCTGCAGCCCCACCTTTCCCCCAATCTTTGTTTAGGAATGGCTACCACCTCACTACTGCAGCCTCAGGGGCCTCAGTCATCAGGTGCCATTGTCTTGGAATCACAGCTCCCAGCATCTGAGTGGTGATGCCAGGAAAGCAGCACCTGACCACAGCGGCGTCTCATTGACTGCAGCAATCAGGTGGTAGCCATTCCTATACAAAGACCGGGAGGACTGCGGAGTTGCTGCACTGGATTGCTGGGGCAGAGGACACCTAAGTACTCCTGCTTTTATTGTTTTAACAGATTTGAATCCACTTTTAAAAACATTTTCTTACACCTGGACAACCCCCTTTAGGTTCTTTTATATCAGCCGAATTCTCAGGCTGATGTAATGAGCACCCATTGATAGGCTTGTTTCCTTTTCTATTACACAGGCTGAGAATTGGCTTATGGAGGCAAACAATTGGTACCACAATAGGCTGGTTGTACATCTCTCTGTTCATACGAGGAGTTGTATTGCTGATCAGCCTTTTTATGATAACGCAAACTGAAAAGGTCAGCTGATGAACAAGCGTTCACACATTCATTGGCTGATTGTTGGCTGATTTACATGGCCTTATTGTTGAGCCAATGAGCATTTGGAGGAACATTCGGGCCTGACAGTCAGCCAGTGTAAAAGCATTTTTAGGCTATATTTTACAATCCATTGATTGCTATGGGATAAATAAAATGTACAGATTGCCAACAGTAGGCAAATAGTCATCCTATTTAATTATTGGGCCCAAGCAATGTTCTGAATGCTTCTTTGTCTGACAATTGGGCTTGTAAGGGAACCAACAATAAACCGACCAACGAGCAAATCTCGGGTTCATTTATTTTGGCATTGTTGGAGTAATCACTTAGTTCAGGTAATACCCAAGGGGTATCGTAGCTTTATTAATCAGGTATGTGTAATTGTATATGTGATGCATCGGAGAAGAATACACCTGAAGCAGACAAGACAGCATTTCAAGCTTTTCTTCTGAAGCACATTTATTGAGTATGTCTTACATAGTAAACTTAGTACTATCAAAAGCTGATCACGAGCTGCCTGATCAGCATCCAATCATAATACAATAGGCATTACGTAGTGAATCTTAGTAAAGTTATGGCCTGTGAATATTCATGTATCTTTAGCTGAGAGTTCTTATACCGCAAGGACTTGAAGCCTTGGAAATCACATCTAGTACAAAAGCTAGGAATAATGCCAAAATATCTGGAGGCATAATTACAAATACAAGGACTTTTGTTAAAAAGAACAATTCATTATAAGCTGTATTTTTTTTCACTGCTGACAGTCGCTTTGTGAACTGTAAAAAAACTGGCTGAAGGAATGATGAGCTTAACAAATCATTCTAGGTTACTTCCACGACAAAAAAATGCTCGCTGATAGGTGGTATGAACAGAGAGATGTATAGCTGGCCTATGTTGGACAAACCTTGATATTAGCGATTGTTCATCTGCATAAGCCAATTCTTGGCCCATGTAAAAAGAAAAAAAAAACACAACAAGCACCGATCGACTAGAAATGCTGATCGACACTTTTTACGTCAGGAAAAGAATTTGCCCCGTGTAAAAGGACTATAAAAGTGTATTTATCTTAGTCAATAGGCCTCTATGCATCTTTAAAAAAGTTAAGAACAATGTATCAGACTTATCTCAAATTTGTTAGTTACTTGATGCCTAGAAGATAAGACTGGAAACACCTGCTTGATGATATTTGTGCACAGATTGCAATTACTGTTGGTTATCAGAAGATTCCAGAATGCAGCACAATGTATCATTGCTTAATTTGACATAAAAAGGATTTTTTTCCCCTGTATTTTGGAAAGCTTACGGGGCAGACTTTTGTAGCCAAATCTATTCCCTTCTGTCTCTTCATGTCCAGTCAATTCAATAGCCCAGCACAATTTGAGACTGTGGATTGAGCAATTACATGCTCCCCTGCTGATGATTTCAGCAAACAAATCACTCTTCATTTCACCGGAGTTCACTTAGAGGGAGTAAAAGAGCTAAACAGAAGACTTATTTGTAAGATGGAGCAGCAGCCCACCAATGCAGTAATCAAGGCTTACAAGACCATTGGTTCCATGCTATGGCTTCCAAAATATAAGAAGTAGAAAGTTCACTTCAAACATAGTTGATTCCACATCTCAAAAACCCTGTGGTGTAGAGAGGACGCCATAGCAAATTCTAGACAACCCCTATACATACCACCATCAAGGGTCTGTAGCACCTGGTTGTTTTGTTCTACTCCTTTGTAGATGGCATGGGGAGTTTGACCTAAGAGTTCTTCCTCCTTTTATATTGAAGTGTCTTAGAAGAGTCAACTTTACTTTAGTGTCTCATCAACTACTCAGGATCAAGATGAAGCCAACCTGAACTAGGGTCTGTCTTATCCATGCCTCTTGGCTTTGTATTGACTGGTAGATACATGCATAGTCTGTGAAGCGTGAAAAGCTGGTTGGTGGGGAAGGGACCTTGTAGAATTAAAGGTGCAAAAGGCAAGAAAGGTCTTTTTAAATTAACTCAACAAAGCATAATGGCCATCACTGGAATCAATTGCTTGGTTTGGCCACTTTGGGACATTGTTTATAGCTTAGCAATATTCAAAGTATAGAAGATCAGTCTGCTCCAGCAGGAGAGGCACAGTAATTGCATGACAACAAGCTGGTGGGGGCAGTGGTTCTCAGGGTGATGGCTCAGCTCAGTCTTTACCTGTGACAATTCTTCCCAGCTTTTTGGTGCTCAGTCAGTAACCTCTGTCAATAATGGAGATGGAACAATACCTCCACAGTGCAACCTATTGGAAGGCAGCATTCCTTCAAGCCAATGTTAGACTCTTTATACAAACCTTGTAACAATGACTGGGAATTGAAACAGCTGTCTGTGGATGGAGCCTGGCTTTGCTTTCGATTCCCGGTCATTGTTACAAGGCTTGTATAAAGAGTCTAACATTGACTTGAAGGAATGCTGCCTTCCAATAGGTGGCACTATAAATGTATTGTTCCATCTCCCTTTTTTGCATATTACCCAGAGGAGCATGAATGGCCGTTTAAGTCTCCTCACTCACCGACTAGGTGCTCTCCCTAAGTAGAAAAAAATAGCGCTTCTAGCTTCTGTCAGTTACTGTCTCAGATACATTGCCCATAGACCTGGCCTCAGTCTTAGATTCTTTAGGTCCTCAGTTCTTGCAGACCTGCTTGTCACTCGCAGTCTTCTAATTGACCCACTTTTCTGCATCACTCTTCCAAGGGGAAGATATACCCAACAATGTCTCCAGCACCAGCTAACTCCCATGAGTTACTGCATCATACTTTATCAGAAGTTCTCACACTGACTCTAACACTACCACTCCAACTACCACAATATTGGTGGGAAAACTACTCCTTAGCTTTGCCACAGACTCATATGAGCAACATGGTACACCTACATCCTTGTGATCTCAAGCTGGTTGAGGTTAACTACTATCCAGTTTCCCAACAATCATAGCGACTATGGCCATTTTTCCCCAGCATCGTATTGTAAAGGTCATGGTTGACTAATCTGAAATGAGGACCAATGCACCCATGACATAACATTGCAATAGGAATAGACAGGTTAAAAATATGATTTTTTTACTCCATAATTCCACCAGTTAAGAAAAACATACACAAACAAGACATAGCATAGCATAAAAATGTAAGTCCCAAAGGGTTACTTTATATAAGAGGACTGTAGGGCACAGTCCCAAAGACTATCGCTCTATAGCTTTTTACACGGGACACAGAAGCAATAGTCATTCAACGAATGGAGGTGGAGAACATCGGAGACGTCTTCCGGCCGCCCGACTCCATTCACTGTGAACAGTAATCGTTCAAAGATAAACGACTGCCTATTTAAACAGAGCGAGAGTCGCTCATTAGTCGCTTCATTTTAGTAAGCTGAAATGAAGTGACTAGCAACTAATGAGCAATTTCTTGCTCAGTACCTTGTTGGATCCCATGTTTACAAATATCACTGAAAATTGCTCGTTGGAGCGATTTTTCATCCAATAGTTGTCCCATGTAAAGCCACCCTTATCCTATTAGCAGAGGCGTAACTTGAAGCTTCTGTGCCTCAAAGCAAAATCTGTAACAGGGCCCCCAACTATAATGCTTTATTCATAGTACTGGGCTCCCTGTATACATCCTCTGTGTAGTGACCCAGTACATCATCCTGGTCCCCTCCATAAATGTCATACATGTCAGTCCTATGTGGATGCACTGTGCAAGCCTGCCTTGTCATTTGGCTGCAGCGCTTGAGAGGGTAATGTCTCTAAAATCCAAAACTTGCATGTAAATGTATCAAGTCTGTCATGTGGTATGAGAGAAGGTTTAAATAGGAGTGCTTGAGAGCGGGAAAGAGTCTTCATCTTCAACCTGTGCTCTATCTCCTGGATGTGAGAGAGTCTCCAGCACAGAGCCACATGGAGGCACCTTTAGCATTCTCGTGGTGAAGATGGAAGAAGAGGAAAGATATCCTGTGTTGCTTGTGGATTGGATGTGAGTGGAGTGAGCCCCCAAGAGTAAGAGAGTGAGCAATTGTAAGTGACTGCTTCTTTTCAAGGCCAGTCAGAGGTACTACTTCACTGACTAATTTTCCTATGTGGGCGTCTTGAGCTTAGATCACCGTGTAGAGGTACACCCTTTAATTGACACACCCCTGCGTCTTCCAGACTGGGTGGAGGTACTGCAAGAGAAAATAAACAGTGATCACACATGTGCGTCTTTGAGCTTGTGAGAGCTATGTGGAGGTAATACCTTTTGAAGACTAACATTTTACCTGCACTGTGAAGTCTATAAGTGAACTGCCTTGTAATAATTGCTCAAAGTTTTGAAGAAAAGTTTGCCGGGCTCTAACCATTCCTAGGGATCCATGGTACTAAGAAACTGTCTGAGACTGCATTTATTCTCCGCCGAAGGTCATACCGGTGTGTGAAGGAATGGTGTTATCACCCATGACAACTACAACCCCCTATCCTAGGGGTGTCATTGGCAACCTGCAGTGATACTCTGCCCTTGGCTGCATGTGTCCCTCCGGGAAGGAGTTCTTAAGTGCCACCGTGACACGTCAGCACTATACCCTCCCAGCTCCCCACGTATGTCAGGCGTCTGGGGTCTCCCTATGCGACGCTGCACTCTGCATCCCCTATAGTTACACTCCTGCCTATGAGGGCTCCTTTACTCCCTACAAGTCCACACATGTGTGATTCTTTTGCTTGTTTTGCAGTCACAGCTGGCAGTAGATATTTAGGTGCAAGTTGAGTTGGATGATCGAGCAGCAACATGCCACTGTGCAATTAGTTATGAACCTAGAATGCCAGTAACATTTTGATGGTATGTTTCTATCTCCTGTACTAATAATTAGAGTTGAGCGAACATACTCTGTCGAGCTTGATGCTCGTTCGAGTCTTAGCATACTTGATGGTGCTCGTTACTCGAACGAGCATCCAGTCGTGTTCGACCCCGGCCCAGAGAGAGAGAGAGAACACAAACCAAGAAAAAAAAAAAAAAAAAAGCTCGAGACCCGGCGTCCCACATACAAAAATACTCGAGTCTCCCATTGTAGTCAATAGGGTTCGTTACTCGAGTAGAGCTCTCGGATTTTAGGAAAAGCTCGACTCGAATAACGCGGACCCGAGCATTTGGGTATTCGCTCATCTCTACTAATAATGTAACAAATAAATGGGGTCAACCTTTATCCATAAATAAAAAGGTATTTGACATCTTTATCTCTGAAGACATTGTATCACCACAACAACACCCATCATTATGCGCTGTTAGAGCATAAGGAAGTCAAAGATACGGTTCCTCTCTTGAACCCAATCTATGTGCCAAGAACAAAAGCTGATATGCAAATGGGAGATGTTACAATGCCCTGGCAATAGCAACTATTAGAAGGTAGCTTTCCTACAAGTCAATGTCCGACCTTTAAACAGGCCTTATAACGTCACTGGAAATATAAGAAAAATCAGAGTCTTCTGCAGAAGGAAAACCTTGTACAGAGACCTGTTTCAGGATTTCTGGCCTATGATGTGGGTTGGAAGGAGTACGGCTTCTCCTTGTGGAGAACACCTAGTACATGTGAGGAGACTTAATAGGTCATGTAGTGATCCTCTGGGAAAATAGGCATGAAAATGGGAGATGGTATCATCTACTAGAAAGTAGCTTTCCTACAAGTCAATGTCCAACCTTTTAACAGGCTTCGCAACATGACTGGAAGTTTAAGGCGAAACCAGGTTCTTCTACAGAAAGAAATGACGTCCATGTACAGATGCTTAGAGTTTTTCTCCCTCATCAGTGTATAATAGATTGCTGGTTGGGCGAGAGGCCTATGATGTCGGTTTGGAAGAGGTACAGTTTCTCCTTGTGGAGACCATGTAGTAGGTGTAGACTTAATAGACCATGTAATGCTACTCTATGAAATTTTGTATGCAAATGGAAGATGTTACATTACCTTGGCCTTCTAACAGTCATATTGCCTAGGTATTGTATCATCTGCATACCAAATTTCCCAGAGGAGCATTGCATGGCCTTTCTGATTGAAGCCCATACAGCTCCGATATCGGAAGACGTCAGGCAGGGTATTCTTACTGTATAGTACTGGCCGCTCTGTTGTCGGGGGCCTCTATGGCATGTCACATACCGCAGTACTGGCTCTAGCTAGCAGATGGCGCCATTGTAAAATGGCAGAAAGAGAAAGCCCCCTAGGAAACCCTGAATTCAAAATTGGATTGCAAAGGGTTAGGTCTCTTTACACTAGAATCAGGAACAAAAGATAACATGTGATGTCGCATTTCCATAGATGTGGGTCCTTTCTGCGACCACCAGTGATAACATTTGGTCACTAAGCATTAGAGAAGCCAAAACCTGTGTTGACCTTATTTTATAATGGGGCTGTTTTCGAGAGACAACCTCTTTAATTCTGCTTTGGGAGTTTTTCTTATACTATGATCAGCCAAGTTACTTCTGGGATGCAGATTGGAAATTCATCAGTACTTACACCAACTAAACATAAATGATATAGTCAGAAGCATATTTACATTCCCGGCGCCTTTAGGCAAGACTCCTGAGCTCTGTTGGGTATTATCATTTACTCTGACTTAATGTAGGCTTCACATAGCTGCAAACAATGGCTATATTTGGCCCTGTGTTTAAACTAAGCAGAATTATCAGTACACATGTGAGAATTGCAGCTTTATTGTAAAGCCAAGGCATTTAGAAGGAGGGTTGTGTGAGGTCTAGTTCTGGAGAGAATAGCACTCAAGGGAAAAATGAGGGAGTTTTTCTTCCCCACTCTTTTTAACCGGTGGTTGCTGCTTTTAGCTGAGGCTTACATCTCTTATCCATGCATTATAGTTTCATCATATACTGGAAGTAAAGCAGACCTGGCAGCTCGCTTGTGGTAACTCTCGCTGCTGTCACCGGATGTTAACAGGAGAAAACTGCCCACTTGGCTTTCCTGCGTTAATAAAAGATGATAAATTGAAATTGACGGGATCTAAAAAAACTAATACATCCAAAAGTAGTCCTGCAAACCGGTCAAGCGCTGACGGGTCTCATGAGACAATAACTGCAGAATGATGTTCTACCTATAAATTGCACAACCTCCCTGCAGTAACTAGACGTTGATAGAAGATTGACCGCAGAAGAAGACCACCAGGGCCCAACTGCAAAGGTTCAGCTTGGACTTTCCCCCCACAAGCTACTTTTCTTCATTGCCACCAGCCATGGTTCTTGGCTCCCATCAGTAATATTGTAAGCTTCTCCCCTCCTAGCACCTGCGTGGCTGCTGCAAACAATTTGATGCCTACTTGAATTTGCCCCACTTGGTGGGATTTGGACCCAGCTACAACATGGCCACTTTGATTTCCCAATTTGACCCTATTTGGAGGTTGTTTCTGGCTGCAAGACTTACATGGAGACATGTCCCCAATCAGTAATAATGCTGCCTTATGTCCCTACACACTAATAATTGCCCCATTATGCCTGATCAGTAATAATGCCTCCTTATGACCGACATAAGTTATAATGACCAATTATGGCCCCCGTCAGTCATAGTGCCACTGCTTACCAACTTCTACCAGCAGCTGATGCCCCCAGGCTGCAGTGGTATACCCTGCTGTACCCTTTAGTCTCTGTTGTACAGTGGCCACTGACTAGCAGCAATGTTGATGGATAAGTACAACCACAAGAGACAAGATGGCAGGAGAAGAGAGGTGTGCATGCAGTGATAACTGATTTGCTGCTAACAGCCTTGCTGCATGCTAGCCACTCTTTCACGGTCACTGGACTTTAGTAACCAAATCATCAGCCCAGCTGCACTGCCTAATTGAGTGGCCATGCTAGGCGGGAAGACGGGAACGTAAGGTGCGATAGTGCATACAGTGATGTCGCGTTCCCTCTCTCTGTCTCTTATTGGAAAGTGACGCCGCAGCTATCATCAGGCTACAATCCCTCCCCTCTTTCTTAATGGATTGCTGTCTTCTGCCATGACGGCCAGGTGTATAGTCACAGCATAGTGTTGCAAGGGGGACCCGGTTGCAATTGTGACCACTTTGACCCCTATAGCTATGCCACTGAAGACCACATTGTCCATCTAGTCTGCCCTTCAATTCTTTCTTGTTACCATTCAGCCATGTAGATCTTCGTATAACCACTGACGGCAGTCATTTTGAACATTTTCTGTAAGATAGTAAAGCTCACTTTTCATCCTAGTCCTGTATTTGTCTTTATCCTTTACAATCAGAAATTGTTCGTTATGCTAATTTCTCTTAAATGTATTCCCTTTGGTTATTTTAGCGCTGGAACAGGCAGCGCCACATATATGGCTCCGTGCAATGCGTGAAAGACCTCCTTAGCTTCTTCATAGTTATTTCTGTGGACACTCTGTATAAAGAGGTAATATGGTTACTTGGACTTCTGTAGGTGAAGGGGCAACATGAGAAGATTGTACAGGATTAGAAAAACATGGCTGCTCTCTTGCAAAAAAAAAAAAAAAGTTCCATGCTTCTTTAGAGTTTGTATGTGGTATTGCAGCTAATCCTCTTTTACTAAGATGGAACTGATGTGCAATACCACACACAACCTATGGACAGATGTGGCGCTGTTTTTGGGTGAGCACAGCCATGTTTTACTAACACGTCATAGGTCTCTCTTTAGCGATGCCAAAATCCTACTGCACACTGATGAGGGGAAAACACCCCAAAACAGCTGCCTGTGCATGGGTTCTGGCTTGGTGTTCAATTACCAATCATTTTTAAGTCCTGTGTAAAGAGTCGGACATTGATTTGCAGGAATGCTGCCATCCAATAGGTGGCGCTGCAGAGGTATTGTTCCATCTTCCTTATTTGCATATTACCCAGAGGAGCATGGCCTTGTAAGTCTCCTCACTCACCATCTAGGTGCTCTCCTCAAGGAGAGACAATACCCCTCCCGACTTACTAACCCTGGAATGTCACTTAAAATTGTGAAGGGGAACTAGATAATTTACCAAAAGTGGGACCTCTGTAAAAATAAGGAGTGGGATAACTATATATTTCCTTATAGAGGTCATAGGGTTAAGAGGCCACCTATTTGTTTCCATGGCCCCGCAAAAAGAACTTAAAAGAGTATTCCTATCTCAGTCAATCATGGCTGAGATGGGAAGACCATTGTGTCTGCCTCAGCCATTGATAACCAAGACTATAGAAACAGCCAAACTGGCTGCGCTACTCTGTTTTATTAACTCCCAGTCACCTCTATGGAGTTCTGGAAATGGGGTACAGCAGTGAGTTCAGCTGTTTCCAAAATTCTAGTTACCTTAGGCAGAGCAGTTGGTCAGAACTGGGTCGGAGGACCTCAATTCTAGAGATAGTTATGGAACCTAGTGATAGGACCAACATTTATTAGACTTTTATGGCATATTTGAGAAGATTGAAGGAGAACACCACCGATGGTCTCCAGACTAGTAAGGAGATTTGGGGAGATCCTTATAACTCCAGCTGAAATAGAACTTTCCTTTTGAGCTGGAGTTGTCCTTTAAACTAACCAGCTAATGAGCTTCTATCTGTATTAAAGGGGTAAATACTATTGATGACCTATCATCAGGATAGGTCATCAATAGTTGATTGGTGGGGATTCACTGCTTGGGATCCATGGTGCAACCGGGCTGGATGTCCATATCAGTAGTCAGAGCCGTAAGTGTAATAGAAGACTTCATTCCATTGAAATCAATGGAGGTGATGCCTTCTATCACACTTCAGCTTCTCAATGCTGTCAGAGCCGAAAGTGCAATAGAAGTCATCACTTCCGATTACTTCAATGGGAGCAAAGTCACTTATAAATTAATAGCTCCAACCCCAATGACAACATTTAGCCTCGCTACACTGACAATGTGCCTGGCGATCAACTGATTGCTGGAGATCCCAAGTGGAGGATCCCCACCGATCAACTACTGATCACCTATGCTGAGGACGGATCATCAATAGCATTTGCCCGGAAAACCCCTTTATTCCTATAGAATGACTTATTGTATAAAGTTCATCTAAAAGTCTAAAAACTTCAATATATCAAAAAATGACCAATGCAAACAGTCTGAGGACATTTACGCAAGTAGATTGTAAACCCACTTCAAAAATGGATAAAATATACATTTAATGAAATTAGGTTTCAAGGTGACGTTTAATTGCTTTGGCTTGATAGATCTGGTCCAAGGGACTAAGTCATTATCCTCTAACAATTATCTAGAATAGAGGATTCTGTCAGAGCCCGGAATGAAACACAAAAGCAAACCATCTCAAATCATTTCCCCCTCCGCCTTTTCATCTTATTCCGCTGCTTCGGACAATGAGGAAAAATCTCTAAATGTGATTTTCTGAAATGTATTACTCAAACCGTGCGGTTATTATATGCCTGGTGAGCAAACAATGAATTACAAGGTGGAAGCTGTTTCCCTTATTTGAAGGGTGTTACGTTTTTGTACTAATGTTCTAAAAAGAAATACCTCCATTTGCTAAAGGCCGGATTTAGAGGCAAAGTATGGATAATCCACAGTTTTACATTTGAAAGGTGCTCCGATTATTTGGTACTGAGCATATTTCTCTGTGCGCGAAAAAACGTAAAATGAAAAATATATGCTAATAAGGATTAGCATTTTCTAAATGAATATCCATATTCATCATTTTGTAGCGGGTGCATGCGGAGAGCAAGCTCCTCCATGATTGCTGTGTACATCACCAAGAGCTGAGATGGCCGTATGACCTGAATTTTTATTTCCCAGATCAATCATGGGCCAGCTACACCACAAATATAGGAGTCTACATCAACCAGCATGCTGAGTTTTGTCATTTCCTGTAGACTATTCTACCAATAGTACAGCAATTGGACGCCTGAGCAAGGATCAATGGTATAATTTATTTACACATGTTAATCCTTAATGTGGCCTCCTTTAATCCTAATGACATCGGATACTCTCCATGACTTACTTTCTACTAATTTCCGATACACATCAGCTGGAATTTCCCTCCAATCATCCTGCAAATATCTGGTGAGCTCTCTCAAAGAAGATGGATGCTGTTCATATTTCCTGACCTGACGCTCCAGTTCATTCCAAAGATGCGTGGGTGATCAATGACAGTGATCACATTCCAAAGAAAGTGAGGGTGATCAATGAGTGGAACAGGTTACCACGGGAGGTGGTGAGTTCTCCTTCGATGGAAGTGTTCAAACAAAGGCTGGGCAAATATCTGTCTTGGATGATTTAGTGATCCTGCACTGAGCCGGTGGTTGGACCCGATGACCCTGGAGGTTGCTTCCAACTCTACCATTCTATGATTCTATGTTCAGTAGGGTTCGGGTCGGGACTTTGTGCAGCCAGTCCAATTGTGGAACAACCATATACTCAAATCAAAGTAATACAGCATTGGATTTTTGACAAGGTGTGTTGTCTTGTTGGAAGTATGGCTGACCATTCCCAGAGTATTACCACATTGTCGGCAGCACATTATTGTCTAGAATGTCAAGGTACACCTTCATGTTCATGGATCTTGTCACTACAATCATTCCAAGACTATAATGGAACCTTCACTGTACTTAACTGTTGGGACAACACACTCAGGCAGGTGATCCTCAGACATTCTCCATAGAATGTTCTTTCATTGCTCAACTGTCCAATGACGATGCTCCTCGCACCATTGTAAACGGGCCTCCATGACATAAATGAACATCATAGACTGGCTTGCCTTTAGCTTCTATGACGGACATTTATGTGTCATATGTCCTGCACCTGCATGATCTCTGTAATAGCCAGGATCAGAAAGTCTCTGATCCCTCTCATTTACTTCCTAGATGCCAAGGTCAATAGCAACCATGGTATCTAGCTGATTAGAGGGAGGGAGCTCCATCTGTCCCCACACAAACTCTTGCAGGATGCTGATGGGTAACCATCGCAGCTAGAGGCCTACCAAAGACCCCCAGGCATGCCATCGCTGTATGCCTATTGGGCTGATCCTTCAGCACCACCTAATAGATTGCTTTGCAGTTTTAGATGCACAGGGAATACTTTTTACTAGAGATGAGCAAGCATACTCGCTAAGGACAATTGCTCGATCGAGTATTGTCCTTAGCGAGTATCTCCCCACTCGGAAAAAAAGGTTCGGCTGCTGGCGCGGGTAACAGGTGAGTTGCGGCGGCGAGCAGGGGGGAGAGAGGGAGGGAGAGATCTCCCCTCCGTTCCTCCCCGCTCTCCGCCGCTCCCCGCCCACCGCCGGCAGCCGAATATTTGCTCCCGAGCGGGCAGGTACTCGCTAAGGGCAATGCTCGATCGAGTAATTGCCCTTAGCGAGTATGCTCGCTCATCTCTACTCTTTACTATACTGAATATACCAAAGATCACATTGTGATGTCCCTAGTGGGTCTCAGTAAATAACAGCATGAATTAATAATATCCTTTTTTTAAATTAAGTTAAAAAAATTATATATATATATACTGTATACACACACACATATATATATACTGTATACACACACATATATATATATAATTTTTTGTTTTGTAGAAGCGAAGAAAAATAAACCACACCCATGGTGTCACTATAATCACCTCCAAACTGTCATTCAAAACCTAATATACCAAGAACAATATTACCAATAATAACGCTATATAAGGGCCAAATAATTCCACCGCACCATGATCACATATTACCATCACAGTGATTAATATCAACATACTACACACTGAATCGCAACTTCCGGTCAAAACTTGTCTCTGCAGAATTTAACACAGAACCTTTGATTTCTCAATTTTCAAGGTATCTGGCTTGATTTTCCAAGCTTCTATATAATCTCCCAATCAGAGGCGTAACTTGAAGCTCCCGGGCCACGATGCAAAACTTGTAACAGGGCCCCCGACTATAATGCTTTTCTCATAGTACTGGGTTACCTATATAGAGAAGAGAGGCCTTATGGGCCCCCTAAGGCTCCTTGGCCGGGGTGCAACCGCATCCCCTGCATCCTCTATAGTTACGCCCCTGCTCCCAATCCATACTACCCAAGATAGTAGTAATGCCACTTGATGTCAGCCCCATAGTAATAGTATCCCCCTTTTTATTCTTTCCATAGGCCCCATATAGTAAGTGCCACTTATTGTGACCCACAGACAGTAAAAGTGTCCCCACTCAATAATGATGCTTTCTTAAGGCCCACACTAAGTAAGGTGACTGCGAGAGTGAGGAGCGGCACAGGTGAGTATAGCTTTTTTTTCACATTTCACCAAAAAACTTCCTCCCCTCTACCAGCTCTAGGAGCCAACCGCACCACTGGGAATTTTCCGGATGGGTTGAATGGCCAGTCTGCCCCGGCCCCCATATACAATGTCTTAGTGATAGGATGTAATCATATGCAGTGCCTAAATCAGTGAGTGTCCTCATTCACCAGTCCTCACCGAGAGTGCTTCATATGCAGTGCCTAGGCTAGAGAGGGACCACAAAATGCCTCAACCCGAGAGAGTCCCATACATAGTGCCTTAGCCAGAAAGTGCCACATTTGCAGTACCTCAGTTAGAAAGTGCCCTATACACAACGGTCTATCTAGAGTAACCCATGCACAGTGCCTCGGCCAGAGAAAGAAAGAGTGTCTCCATGTGCAGTACCTCAGTCAGGGAATGTCCTCATGTACAGCGCCCCAGCCAGGGAGTGTCCCCATTCACATTGCCTTGGTTAAAATCCATTTACCCCGGACGAATGTTGGGCAAACGATGCCCGACACTCGTCCCTGTGTCTCTGCGCTCCCATGCTCCTGCACGGGAGCTAGTATTGCTGGCTCGCTCACATAATGGCCAGCAGGGTGGGGCGGGCAGTGTAGGAGATTTCTCTCCTCTTGCTCCCCCAGCCCTCTTTATTCACTTAATACAGCGGCCGTTCACTACTGAACGCCCGCTATTTGCACTGAATGATGAGCTCATTGTCCATTGTGTATGCTGCATAAACAATGAGCTCATTGTTCAGTGTAAATAGTGGTTGTTCAGTAGTGAACGGCCGCTGTATTAAGTGAATAGAGAGGAGCAGGGGAGCGAGAGGAGAGAAATCTCATGCACTGCCCCACCCCCTGCTGGCCGCTCTGTGAGTGAACCAGAACCAGTAGCCTCTGTGCAGGAGCACGGAAGCTAGGAGACACAGGGATGAGTGTCAGGCATCGTTTGCCCGACAATCGTCCTGTGTAAATCAGCCTTTAGAGTGTCACCTATTCACAGTGCCTCACCCAGAGAGTTTCTCAATTCATATTGCCCCAGCCAGAAAAATTCCCTATTCGCAGTGCCCCAGTCAGAAAGTGTCCCCATATATAGTGCCTCAGTCTGGGACTGTCCTTTTCTTGAATGCTTCAGCCAGAGAGTCCTATACACAGTGTATTCAGCCAAAGAGCCTTATACACAATGTATTCAGCCAGAGTCCTATATACAGTGTATTCAGCCAGAGAGTTCTATATACAGTGGCTTTAGCTAGAGAGTCCTATATACAGTGGCTTTAGCCAGTGTCCAATACACAGTGTATTCAGCCAGAGAGTGTCCTACACACAGTGTATTCAGCAAGAGTGTCCTATATACAGTGTATTCAGCCAGTGTCCTATATACAGTGGCTTCAGCCAGAGTGTCCTATATACAGTGTATTCAGGCAGAGAATCCTATATACAGTGTATTCAGCCCGAGAGTCCTATATACAGTGGCTTAAGCCAGAGAGTCCTATATACAGTGGCTTTAGCCAGAGTGTCCTATACACAGTGTATTCAGCCAGAGTGTCCTATATACAGTGTATTCAGGCAGAGAATCCTATATACAGTGTATTCAGCCCGAGAGTCCTATATACAGTGTATTCAGGCAGAGAATCCTATATACAGTGGCTTAAGCCAGAGAGTCCTATATACAGTGGCTTTAGCCAGAGTGTCCTATACACAGTGTATTCAGCCAGAGTGTCCTATATACAGTGTATGTTACGTTCGTGTGGGCAAGTGAGCACCGGGCACACATGAACATTACCGGAGATAGTGACTGCCAACAGTAGCCAAATACTCACCTTGCATACCCGCACACATAACAGATGGAAATGCTATAAAAGTACGAGGTATTGGTTCATGGATTGGCCAAGTCACTTAAGCCCACAAGCCTCTACAAGGCTCTTTGTTGTCTTGCGGGTCCCTACACTAGCAAGATAACTGACCCCAAGCTGCAGGGAGAATGGCAGGACCCTACCTATAAGAAAGGCAATCACCTTGATAAATGCGGCCCCACGCTGGAATCTCGCTCCTGACTATCCCTGAAGGGTTAATACACATAACTAGAAAGATTGGCACATAGAACACAAATCACACAGCAAGCTGCACGGACAAGGGATACCAGACACCTAACGCACATCAAGCTGCAAAGGGAACACGACTGTTCTCCAGGGAAACCAAACCATAGAGTAAAGGGATACCAGCCTCCTCCTGCAGAGGGCAGATTTTTATCTGCAACCAGACTGGTTGGTGTCCAGCTAGCAGGAGAACACCACACCCAGCCAGCTCAATCATCCCACACCTGTGGGGCTGTGCTGCTAGAAACCTATATGGTACAACAGATCCCAGCCAATACAACCCTTGCAGTACCTCTCCCTTAAAGAGGGGCCTCTGGGGATACAGGTGCCTAAAAGTGCATTCAGCCAGAGAGTCCTATATACAGTGCCCGCAGCCAGAGAGTGCTCCACAGTGCCCTAGTTAGAGAGTGTTCCCATGCACAATGCCTCAGCCAGGGAGACCGCTCATCCACAATGCTTCACCCAGTGAGTGTCTTATATACAATGCCTACAGCCAGAGAGTGTCCTATATACAGTGGCCACTGCCAGAGAGTGTCCCATATACAGTGCCCACAACCAGAAAGTGTGGTGTCATATATACAATGCTCTCAGCCAGAGAGTGTCCTATATACAGTGGCCACTGCCAGAGAGTGTCCCATATACAGTGCCCACAACCAGAAAGTGCTCCACAGTGCCCCTGCCAGAAAGTGTCCTATATATAGTGCCCACAGCCAGAGAGTGTCCCATATACAGTGCCCACAACCAGAAAGTGCTCCACAGTGCCCCAGCCAGAAAGTGTCCTATATACAGTGCCCACAGCCCGAGTGTCCTATATACAGTGTCCACTGCCAGTGTCCTATATACAGTGACCACAGCCAGAGAGTGTCCTATATACAGTGTCCACCGGCAGAGAGTGTCCCATATACAGTGCCCACAACCAGAAAGTGCTCCACAGTGCCCTAGCCAGAGAGTGTCCAATATACAGTGCCCACAGCCAGAGAGTGTCCTATATACAGTGTCCACTGCCAGTGTCCTATATACAGTGACCACAGCCAGAGAGTGTCCTATATACAGTGCCCACAACCAGAAAGTGCTCCACAGTGCCCTAGCCAGAGAGTGTCCAATATACAGTGCCCACAGCCAGAGAGTGTCCTATATACAGTGTCCACCACCAGAGAGTGTCCCATATACAGTGCCCACAACCAGAAAGTGCTCCACAGTGCCCTAGCCAGAGAGTGTCCTATATGCAGTGCCCACAGCCAGAAAGTGTCCTATATACAGTGTCCACAGCCAGAGAGTGTCCCATATACAGTGCCCACAGCCCGAGTCTCCTATATACAGTGTTCACTGCCAGTGTTCTATATGCAGTGACCACAGCCAGAGAGTGTCCAATATACAGTGACCACAGCCAGAGTGTCCCATATATACTGCCCACAGCCAGAGACTGTCCCATATACAGTGTCCACAGCCAGAGAGTGTCCTATATACAGTGCCCACAGCCAGAGAGTGCCCCATATACAGTGCCCACAGCCAGAGAGTGCCCAAATATACAGTGCCCACAGCCAGACAGTGTCCCATATACAGTGCGCACAGCCAGAGAGTGTCCAATATACAGTGACCACAGCCAGAGAGTGTCCCATATATACTGCCCACAGCCAGAGACTGTCCCATATACAGTGTCCACAGCCAGAGAGTGTCCTATATACAGTGCCCACAGCCAGAGAGTGCCCCATATACAGTGCCCACAGCCAGAGAGTGCCCCATATACAGTTCGCACAGCCAGAGAGTGTCCCATATACAGTTCGCACAGCCAGAGAGTGTCCCATATACAGTGCGCACAGCCAGAGAGTGTCCCATATACAGTGCTCACAGCCACGGAGTGTCCCATATACAGTGCCCACAACCAGAGAGTGTCCCATATACAGTGCCCACAACCAGAGTGTCCCATATACAGTGCCCACAACCAGAAAGTGCTCCACAGTGCCCTAGCCAGAGAGTGTCCAATATACAGTGACCACAGCCAGAGAGTGTCCCATATACAGTGTCCACCGCCAGAGAGTGTCCCATATACAGTGCCCACAGCCAGAGAGTGTCCTATATGCAGAGCCCACAGCCAGAAAGTGTCCTATATACAGTGTCCACTGCCAGTGTTCTATATGCAGTGACCACAGCCAGAGAGTGTCCCATATATACTGCCCACAGCCAGAGACTGTCCCATATACAGTGTCCACAGCCAGAGAGTGTCCTATATACAGTGCCCACAGCCAGAGAGTGCCCCATATACAGTGCCCACAGCCAGAGAGTGCCCCATATACAGTGCCCACAGCCAGACAGTGTCCCATATACAGTGCGCACAGCCAGAGTGTCCCATATACAGTGCGCACAGCCAGAGAGTGTCCCATATACAGTGCCCACAGCCAGAGAGTGTCCCATATACAGTGCCCACAGCTAGAGAGTGTCCCATATACAGTGCCCACAACCAGAGAGTGTCCCATATACAGTGCCCACAACCAGAGAGTGTCCAATATACAGTGACCACAGCCAGAGAGTGTCCCATATATACTGCCCACAGCCAGAGACTGTCCCATATACAGTGCTCACAGCCACGGAGTGTCCCATATACAGTGCTCACAGCCACGGAGTGTCCCATATACACTGCCCACAGCCAGAGAGTGTCCCATATACACTGCCCAAAGCCAGAAAGTTCTCCACTCACAGTTCGCAAACCTGCCCTTCTGGGACTTTCGGATGGCTTCCCTTGTTTTGGGAAACTGTCTTGCAATCTAGGAGGGTTGGCAAATATGCCCAAGAAGGTAGCTATAGAGTATGTATATGTTGCAGTGGCGGCAGGCCCTGCCGCCCGTAAGAGAACAACGCTATTTAAATAAAGCAATGTGTAGCTGGAAATAATGGATACATGCAGCTTAGCACAGATGAACAGCAAACAAGACAGATTTATCCTATTTAGCAGAATGTAAACTTCTCGGATGCCACATCTGTGGCTGCCATCTAGCAGCGCCCTCTGACATCGCTCGTTGTAGACTCATCTCTACGGCACGTGTGGGTGTTCGAATCACAGACATTGTTTAGCGAGAAAATAGACAGCAAGCCAGTAATTTCTACATCATGGCTTTTCCCATTTGTCAGCTCTCATAAACGCAGCGCTGCAGACAGGCCGCACAATTTTCTCCGGCTCGGGCGGATGAAGACATCACATATACATTTTAAGGAAGGTAGAAGTCATTGGGATGTGCGGCGCTCACGGGTGGCAGATTTGCATGTGCACATTCGCTGATCTGTAGAAGAGAAGCTCGCTGGCGTGTTTCATAACACCATGGAGATTAGTCGGAACTTGGAGGATCTGCTTATATACACAACTGCAGATACTTTTTGACAGCCAGAGTGGCCTCCAGAGGAACAGACGGAACGCTGTGTAATCAATATTTCTTTTTATGTAAGCGTGTTTTCCTTATGTTTGCCAAGTACTACCGCACTTCTCTCGCTGGAATTTTTTTTCCCTTTCTTATTTATTAAAGGGGAGAAAAGTGGAAATAATTTGGATAGGGAGAAACATCTGCATCACATGCAACACCGCCACGGGATCCGAACCGGAGGGCAATGCAGCAACACATAGAGGGAGGAGCTGATGGATCATAGTAGACATGAGAAATGGGAAAACTTGCTAAGTATCTAGTTTCCTTGTGTCATATTCACACATATGGTATGCACGATGGCTTCACAAGACCGTAAGCAAAAAAACGCTTGCCTCAAGGCAACGTATTTGCGCATGATCAGGGTTGTTGAGGTTGGTTGGTGCGCATGTTGGCATATAGCACTGAATTCATGAATGGGTGAGTGACTGCTGCCTCTGATTGGCTCAGCGCAGGGACCAATCAGGGGCAGCTCTCAGCTGTCATTCATGAATGGGTATGATTGAGAGCTGCCTCTGATTGGTGAGGCTGTGACCAATCAAAGGCAGCTCATTCAGCAGGCGGGGATTTTAAATCCCTGGCTGCTGAATAATACTCAGAGCAGTTCAGGAGAACTGCCGGCCGGACGCGGCTGAACTCCGGCTGCAGCGGAAAGGTGAGTATAATTTTTTTTTTTTTTTTACACATTTTAGGATGATTTTCAGGTAAGGGCTTATATTTTTAAGCCCTTCCGTAAAATTCATCCCGCGCTCACTGGCAGCCCATTGCTTTCAATGGAGCCGGCTGTAATGCCGGTTCCATTGAATTCAATGGGCTAGCATCATTCTTCTCTGCCACAGCTGTAACAGCTGTGGCAGAGGAGAACGATCTTTATGCTGACAGTGCGGGGGGTGGGGGGGTCTCACTCTTGCCACTATTGTGGCTTAATAGTGAGACCTCGGAGCCCGAAATGCAGCCCTGCATGTTGCTCCTCGCCTGCCCTATCCATTTCTGTGTTTTTTACATGACTTTGGTGATTTGCTAAGATTTTCACAAATGAAAACCTTAGCGGAGCACCAGTCATATACAAAAATACTCGAGTCACCCATTGACTTGAATGGGGTTCGTTACTCGAAACGAACTCTCGAGCATCACTGAAAGTTCGACTCGAGTAACGAGCACTCGAGCATTTTGGTGCTCTCTCATCTCTACTTTTAACCCTTTCTTCGGTGTGCACATTCAGTGTACCTTATGAGGCCGGCCTCACTTACGGTTTGCTGCCCAGCTGGCAGTACTTCTGGCTCCTTGCCAATGTCAGCACAGCCCCCTCTCTGCTTTTCCCAATGGTGCAGCTCAGCTTCTCCAGTCTTCCTCTGGTCTCCCACAGCTCAACTTGCCCCATTTTACATCAGGGCATGATTCAACCTGAAGGTTCCCAGAAAGCACGCTCAGTTCTACTGCATCATAATTTGGAACAAATTCTGGCATACACAACAATTCTGGCACAATTTTTGGCACATCTTCCAGTCTTCATTGAACCTTAACCCTATAGGATGAGTCCCTTACATCACTCCCCTATTTACTTTTATTTGCAAGAGGCTGGTTTTCCTTGGGGGCCACAAGCAGCTCATGCCCAAGTTTCAGTCTAATCGGCTCAGTAGGTGTCTGTGTGCTGAAGTAAGCCCAGCTGCTTGGTCCAAGGATAGGTAACAAAACCAAGAGGCAAGGCCGTTGCAGAAAAATGAAGAATTGCCTTTATGTTGAATGGGAACAAAAGACAAGTCTCTGCCTCTATGCACCATTTATAACGCTGCAAGAGGGAAATGGAGGTCATTAGGGCCAGAGGAGCCCCACTAAGTATTAGCATATGGGAATAAATACTACTTCTGATTCTTGCTCAGGCGTCCAATTACTTTTGGTAGGATAGTGCATACATTTCATTTGTATGGCCGGTATACTTACTGAATGTAATCAAATGCATCAGCGCTTTCCGTCAGCTACTTACTATTGAGGGTGAATTGCTGACAGTCTCGGCTCTGCTGCATCTAAACTACATCCTACTCAGAATCAGTGAGATGAAAGTGGAACCTAATTAGAAAATACTGAAGGCAACTGAAAGAGTAAGGGACTTTTCATAGGGACGGAATTACTGCAGAATGCCACACCACAATCCGCAGCTTCAGCTATGTATGTTGATGCGGAATGGCAAGGAGGTTTTAGGACTAGAGATGAGCGAGTATACTTGCTAAGGCTAACTACTCAAGCGAGTAGTGCCTTAGCCGAGTGTCCTCCAGCTCGTCTGTAAATATTCGGGGGCCGGCGGGGGGCGGGGAGCATTGGGGGAGAGCGGGGAGGAACAGAGGGGAGATCTCTCTCTCCCTCTCTTCCCCCCGCTCCCCCCTGCTCACCACCGCAACTCACCTGTCACCCGTGGTGGCACCAGAATCTATACAGACGAGCGGGAGGATACTCGGCTAAGGCACTACTTACTCATCTCTATTTAGGACATTTTCAATTCCGCATCAAAAATCGCTTGTGGATTAATGAAAGAATAGAAAATATGTTATCTTACTAAATGATGTAGAGTGATGTGTGATGAAAAAAATACGCCTCAAGAGGTTTATCCAGCTGCACCATTAAACCATGACCTTAACCCCATAATGACGTGTCCCTTTTTTTCCTTCCATTTTCGTTTTTTTCTCCCCCCTTTTAAAAAAATCGTAACTCCTTTATTTATCCATCGACGTCGCTGTATGAGGGCTTGTTTTTTGTGGGACGAGTTGTATTTTTTAATGGTGCTATTTAATGTTCCATATAATGTACTGAAAAACTTTTAAAAATTCTAAGTGAAGTAATATAAAAAAAAGGAACTTCCACCATTTTTCGTTGCATCTTGTTTCTACGGCGCACAAACTGTAACAAAAATGACATGATAACTTTATTCTATGGATCAGTGCGATTACTACTATACCAAACTTATATGTTTGGGTTTTTTTGCTGTACGACTTATTTTTTTTCAAAGACATAAAATTTTTTAAAATTCTGCCGCCATCTTCTGCGCGCAATAACTTTTTATTCTTCCGTCGACACAAACAAATTTGTGGGATGTCCTGTCGTTTGCGTTGGTACCGTTTTGGAATACATACAACTTTTTGATCACTTTTTATTGCATTTTTTCGTAGAGACCAAAAAAGCACATTTCTGGCATTCTTTATTTTTTTTTAATGATGAAGTTCACCATACTGGGTAAATAATGCGTTACTTTGATAGATCAAACTTTTACAGACGCAGCGATACAAAATATCTATTTTTGTTTTATAATTTAGATTCTTCTATTGTAAATATGGTAAAAGGGTTTTTTAAACTTTTATTACTTTTTTTTTCAACAATTAGTAAAACTTAATCATTCTTATTTTTACCTTTTTTCTTAGTCCCCAGAGCGGACAACAACTTGCGATGCTTTGATCGCTCCTGCAGTATGATGTAGTGCCATAGCATTACATCATACTGCAATCGGACAGGCAATCTATCAAGCCACCCCACGCGAAGGCTTGAAAGGAATTCTGCCAAGACAGCCCTGGAGCCTTTCAGAAGGGCCCTGGCTGCCATGACACCTGCAAGGCTCCCTGCGATCAGTTCGTAGGGGGCCGGACGGGTCCCCCGAACATCGTTCGGGGAATTTAAAAGTCGCTGTCAGAATTGGCAGTCACATTTAAATGGTTAATAGCTCCGCCCAGTTGAGTGGAGCTGTTGCAGCCAGGTATCGGCTGTAATAAACAGCTGGCACCTGCGATGTATGATGAGAGGTCACCACGTAATCTCCCCTCATACATACCCCAACCCCGCAGGACATAACTATACATCCTATAGCTGTAAAGGGTTAAAGGGGTTTTGTCATAAGAAAAAAAAATCAAAAAAAAATCGATACTTATATATTCCTTCCCCCGGCAGTCTTCTTACAGCATCTTCTCCTGGCTCCTCCAGTCCCCCGGGTCACCTCACCTCCAGCCGGCTGGATCCTCTTCTTCCTATTTTGGAACGTCTATTCTGGGCATTCTTCTTCCTGCAGGTCAGTGTATGTTATGTCACTAGTGACGTAGTGTTCACTGCCTAGCAGGGAATGTCGGGCTATTGCAGTGACTGTGCATGCACACTGTCTCACCACTAGGGTTCATATACTATTGTCGCGAGACAGCACACATACGCAGTCTTGGCAATAGCCCGGCATAGGATTCGGCATTCCCTGCTAGGCAGTAAACACTACGCCATGAGTGACCGGGTACAGTCTTCTTACAGCATCTTCTCCTGGCTCCTCCATTCCCCCGGGTCACCTCACCTCCAGCCAACCGATTCCTCTTCTTCCTATTTTGGAGCGTCTATTCTGGGCATTCTTCTTCCTGCAGGTCAGTGTATGTTATGTCACTAGTGACGTAGTGTTCACTGCCTAGCAGGGAATGTGGGGCTATTGCAGTGACTGTGCATGCACACTGTCTCACCACTAGGGTTCATATACTATTGTCGTGTGACAGCGCACATACGCAGTCTTGGCAATAGCCCGGCATAGGATTTGGCATTCCCTGCTAGGCAGTAAACACTACGTCACGAGTGACCGGGTACAGTGACCTGTAGGAAGGAGACTGCCAAGAATGGACGATTCATCACAGGAAGAAAAAGAATCGACTGTCTGAAGGTGACCTGACTCGGGGACTGCAGAGGCCAGGAGAAGGTGCGGTAAGAAGACTGACAGGGGAGGAATAGGTAAGTATTGTTTTTTTTTTTTTATGACAGAACCCCTTTAACCCCATTAGTGACCAAGCCTGTTTGCGTCTTCATGACCAGGCCAAATTTTGGAATTCTGACATGTGTCACTTTAACATAGAATAACTCCGTAAAGGTTTTGCATACCCAAGTGATTCTGACGCTGTTTTTTCACCACATATTGTACTTCATTTAGGGCTTAGTCAGACGGATGTTTTTTACATGCGTGAAAAAAATATCGCACTTCTTTGACACCCATATGCTCTATCTTTTGTAGGTGCGAATTTTATGAGCATGTAAAAATCAGACATGTGACCGCTACCATTGAAAAGCATTGGTTTTATATAGATGCGGATCGCAAACGTAAAAAACATGCAGAGCAAAAAATGCTCGTCTGATGGAGCCCTGAGGTGGTAAAAATAAATCGATAGAATTTGTATATATTTATTAAAAGCGCCAAAATTGGGAACATTTTGAAAAAAATTTAAGATTTTCACATTTTCAGCTGTAATATCTCAAATATGTACAAACATACTGCACAAACTTTTGATGAACTATATATTTCCATCTGTTTACTTTATTATGGACGCAGATTGGAAAAACTTCAGTTTTTTTAGATTCACTTAGGAGACGTACAAATTTAACATTAATTATTAACATTTTGAGGAACATTTTGTTTTCCTCCACCAAGCCAAGATTGCAAAGGCTCATAGGTGTCAGAATGATAGATACAACCACAAATAACATTTTAAACTAGAAGGGTTGAAACTTTAACTTTTTTTTACCTTTCTATTTACTTTAATGCAGCCGTTGTTATCTGACAGCCCACAGCATGGAGCTGTCATGTTCAAAGGCCACATGGCTTTAATCTCCAGAGCGGGCATGTTTTTACGGCCCTGGGGATTAAAGCCTATTTAGGGCTCAGTCAGATGGGTGTTTTTATGTGCGTATGTTACTTGAGTTTGAGATCCGCACCTATATAGAACCGATGCTTTTCAATGGCAGCAGTCATATGCCCAGTATTTACCTGCGCACAAAAATGTGCAGCAGTAAGTATGGGGCAGCGGATTTTAAAGCGCAAGTAACTGTGGCATCCGTCTTTTTTGCATATGAAACCCCTAGAGGCTGTCACATCCAGGGGTTTCACCTTGTGCTCAATGGGGCCTGTGGAAGCAGCACTGACTACGTTGAGAACATATAGTGAAGATGGTGATCCTCTGGCACAGGAACGTGATGTTCTCCCATTGAATTCAATGGAGCCGGCGCTCCAGCTGGCTCCATTGAAAGCAATGGGCTGCCGGCAAGCCCTGCAGTAATTTTCGGGGAAGGGCTTAAAATATAAGCCCTTCCCTAAAAAAAAATTCCTAAAATGTGTAAATGAAAAAAAAAAAAAATATATATATATATATGTATATAGTCACCTCTCTGCAGCTGCCTGGGCTCAGGCGCATCCAGTCGAGTCTTCTCTCTGCACTGCTTTGAAGTACTTTCAGCAGTCGGGGATTTTAAATCCCCGCCTGCTGAAAGGGCTGCCTCCGATTGTCTGAGCACTGTGACCAATCAGAGCTGCCTCTGATTTCTCACAGTTGTCAGCTAATCAGAGGCAGTCCTTTCAGCAGGCGGAGATTTTAAATCCCCGCCTGCTGAAAGCACTTCAGAGCAGTGCAGGGAGAAGACTCGGCTGGATGCGCCTGAGCCCTGCCAGCTGAGGAGAGGTGAGTATATATTTTTTTATTTTTTACACATTTTAGGGATGATTTTCAGGGAAGGTCTTATATTTAAAGCCCTTCCCCGAAAATCACTGCAGGGCTTGCCGGCAGCCCATTCCTTTTAATGGAGCCGGCTGTAGCACCGGATTTCTTCATCTCTGTTCTCTGCAAGGCTTCATGGGCTATCCTTAAGTCATGTAATTTTCCTCCATCATGTTTCTGCCATATTAGTGGCACCTGAGATTAACTGCCTGAGCTTTGGGTTCACACTGAACCAAATTGTTAGCAAAGTTCAACTTGAAATATAGTTTATCTGTTTTGCTTTAATCAACACTACCGCAAAGGGGAAGAACAATGGGCAAAGCACCCTGAGAGGGACAGCTATAAGGATAGAGCACAGACCAGTGTTTAGGCTAAATGGTGCAAATATAAGTGCTGCTGGCCTAGTAATGCTGGTCAACCATAGGTCTTTTAAACAATAATGTACATAGATGATTGTGGTGAACAAAGGGTAGAGCTCTGGTAAAATCCATTGATGGTGAGGCACTACTGACTGAAGATACCAGCCATACTGTATCACTAGACCCCGGCAGCCATTAGTATTTCCCACTGGCTCTGATAACTTTCAGATATATTGACCAGTTGTCTGATGAAGAGGTTATGTGCCTCAGAACACATTTTTGCTAGTTTTCAGTATAATGTACTCTTGTTCCACATCAATAATATGTTCAGTCAATAGTGCCTACCATCAATAGGTCATGCCAGAGCTCTAGCCTTCTTTCACCATAGTCTACTATGTATTTGAGGGATAGATTACTAATCAGGGTCAGATTGGCCCACCACAGTACCAAAAGATCTACCATTAGGCAAATTCCCATTTGGGCATGACTTTGAAGCCGATTTCTTTCCCCCATCGTCTATTTCTTTTGCAGTTTATCACAAATACCTTATTAGTCCTTACTGATGATATATCTTGTTGGCACAAGGATAACACCACAAGTTCTGAGGCAATTAATAGTGGATGTCCCAATGCTCTGCATAGACATACAGTAGAACGGCCTCCAAAATGGTTTTCCAAGGAATCCTAGTGTGATGCCGCATCTGATCCTCTAGCTTCACCTCGAAGAGATACATTAGCTGCTAACCCATTTACCGCTATAGGAATTAATGGGAGGTTCATCCCATCCCAATCTGCAGTTAATGACCAGATTAGGTTCTATAATTGTCAACCAAAACTTTACAGTACATGGTTTTACTGAACACGGGAAGGGGCTAATACGTCTCAACAGGTCATTAACTCCATTAAGTCCTTTTGACACTCTTGCATATCTCTGTCACGGTGTTGTAATTTTGGATTTTGTAAGTAGAGTATCGTTTTGGGATTCCTATGCGGCATTGATCCAAGGCAAAAACTTTTTATTGTATCATTACTCAAGGACAACAAATACTAATGTGACATGATTACATAATATAATGTATCAGTGCCCTAATTACCATATGCAGTGCGAACCTGACAACTAGGGTGCCATTACTGTATGAAATCTGGTGTGAGGGGAACAATGCTCAGCATCCTAAAATAAATCTAAGAATGCCATTATTGGTTTACAGCCGTTATCGTGCTTATTTTAGGCCAGAAAGTACCCCTGCCTGATCAGTTAAAAAAAAATAATATATATATATATATATGTATAGTATGGACAAAAACACCTTGAGAATGGCATTTGGGGCTTTCAAAATGGCCACCATTTTGAACACCGCCCCTCACAGGCTTGCTTCCTTCTCTTTAGCAACCTGTCACACACAGGATGGCATTCCCAAGCACCATTCCCCATGTACTCAGGTGTATCTCCATACCTTTGGACTACCCTATATATATATATGGTGCTGGCAGCTGATCTGTATTGTACACTTATGGAGTTTTCGTTCTGCCATAGTATGATACTGTATATGTACTAGAATTTCTACACTAAAAAAATACACCACAAACACAAAAAAACAGACCCCATACAATAACAAGAAAGAACTTATAGCTCTCCGAATCCCAATCATGGAGTCCTTAAGGGGCTTGACTTTCATTAAACCGTGATTTAAAGAATATTCCGACTAAGCACAAAAGGGCATATTTATTCAGACTGGCACTTCCCACTCGGTCCTAAATGGGTATTCCAGAGATTCAAAGTGAAAGTTATATGCTTAATAAGGCGATAATGGAATTGTACTATATAATATTATAACTTTTTTTTTACAGCGCTGCAGAGATATTACTTTACTTGTGATTTCCCTCCCGCTTAGTTCTCCATTGGTATCCAGTGGTTAGGACTTGTAGGCTCCACTGTTTTACCGGTCAGGCGTGCTTAGTGCCTTCATATTCTGTAATGATGACACAGTTTGTATCGTGGTGAATGCCACCTCATTAGTGACTGGCAGTGGTGCATTGTGGGAGATGTAGTTTTTGCACTCCTCAGAGGCCATTTCCAATAACAATGTGGAATTCGGAAACTGGCTGGAAAGCAGCAGTGGACCAGTTTAACAAAAAATGGTAATGGAGTTTAGTTTGACGATTTAGAAGGAATTGGAATAATGGCAATGAATGGAAATGTTAGGGAAATTTTGAAAAGTGTGCACAGTTTTAGGAATAATTAATGAACAGCACTGTGGAGTAAGTACCTAGTGTATCAAAGGGAATATGTCATGTCCCCAAAGCACCATAAACTAAGTCATGGGGCTGTTAGGGGAGGTGACAGAGAGCCAGGTGAGGTGTCTTTTATACTCACTCTCTTCCTAGTTCCAGCGCTGCCAGCCGGTGAAGATCACGTGCAGAGGAAAATCTAATTCTTTGCAGTGTCCTGTGCGTTTGCTCTCCTGAGTGCTTGCTCTCCTGTTGACTTGTATGGTGCTGTGGAAGTGGGGCAGGTTGACCTTAAGAGGGACATGCGTCTTAATTAGGGATGAGTGAACTTTTCAAACATTCAGTTCAGATGGCTCACCGAATTTTGGCAAAAAGTTTGGTTTCGTCCGAACTAGTTCTAAACAAGCTGAAACTTCATCTGTACCCATAAAACCGGTGTTTTAAACTGTCTAAGAGCCATAAGAGTGCTATATAACTATCTTAGGTCACCTCAGGGTGTATGTTAGTACTTTTAAGCCGTTTAAAGGCCATAATAATGAAGAAAAAAATAAGGAAAAAGAAAGAAAAACAAGAGAAAAGAAGAAGAAAAAAGACAGGGAAAGTTTATTTTCCTTCCTTTTCCTTCTTTTTCTCTTTCTCATTTTTTCCTTCTTTTAATTTCTTCTTTTTTTCCTTCTTTTTCCTCATTTTTAAAGAAAAGAAGGAAAAGGAAGAAAGAAAAAGAAGTAAAAAGAAGAAAGAGAATTGCAGTGAGTTTGTCCAAAACAAACCACCAAGTTTGCATCGAACTAAACTTTCAGACTAGGTCAATATAGTGTAGTGCTGGAACCCCCCTTTACGCAGCTCATTGGCTCTGAGAAGCATCCATATCATGAATAGTTGCTGCTCCCGAATGACAAAGCCCTCTTTAATATGCAAATGTTCTTGACCTCATCCAACAGAAGGAGAAAGGAGCAAATTCATGGAAAGCTTTGTTTGTTTTTGGGACGCTCAAGGACTTCAAGACATTTTAGCTCTTTGTAATCTCTCTGAGCTTCTGAGATTGGATAGACAGATACGAGGCAGCACGCTCCTCCAGCAACACAGATTATGTCGGAAGGACTTGGAATGATTGTGACACTTGGGTATAAAAACCATTCTGTAATCTAGTTGGACTAATTGGTGCTCTTATGGATTTTACAAGGGAAGAGAAGAGCCAAGAGACACCTTCTATTGGAAGCCAACATGATTTTTTTTTTACCATTATTTAAAAGCTCGGCCTTTATAGCTCCTTACTGTGACGGGGAACAAAAAAAAAATCTTTTTTCTAATTCCGACTCTTGTGATATCTACAAATGTCTTCCTGTATAGTAAGAGTGAGGCGCCGCTGATATTGGTTTATCTCCCTTTATCCCTCTGTCAGCGACTTCTGATCACATACCTAAAACTTTAATAACATCAAATGGCGATTCCATGTTTTGCTATAAATTTCAGCTCTCCTGATTCCTTCTTGGGTCTGGAATCCATCATTTTATTTATAACTCACATAAGATTTTATGTGTACCAACAGAAAATGAGGCTCAGTAGACTGTGCCACGGGATCTGAACAGCAGAAGGAATACTTATTCTGGTCTGACAGCACAGCAAGCTTCATTAGATAACATTCCTCCCAAGTGACAAGTTTGGGTAAATTCTGCACTGTTGTTTTATGGATCTGAAGATCTGCATTTACAACCTCTGTGCGGGGTGGTAGTTTGCAGGCCCCATTGGCAGCACAGCAGTTACGGATATATAAGACGTTAGCTTTATCCATTATGGAGAGTTTTAGCCTGCATTATTAATCAGACATCATATAGGAGATGCATTGAATGTAGCTATATCCTTGTTACTATGCCTCTTCGGAGAGTTCTTCCATGCAGTAATTCAGTGTCTGGCAGGTTATGCTCCTTTAAGTGTGCTTGTAAGAATATGCTAAGGAATATCCATTGTATATAGGATTATTACATCATGCTTCCTGCTGGTTAAAGCATCATGATTATTTAAAGGGGACCTGTCATCACTTGTTCATTCTTAAACCTGCTTACACCAGTAAGACAATGGAGTAGTGTTCTTCTTATATGTATTTTTGATCAACTATCCTGCATGTCATGATAACTCCCTGGTGGTTTAATGGGCCGGACCGTCTCTGGTGGGCGGGCCAGACTACATCTCTACTGGCCAGACTACATTCTCTAACACCACCCCTCCCTGGCATTGTAATTAGAACAAGGTCAATGCTCCAAGGTACAAAATGCAAAAAAAAAAAAAGGATTTCGAAATTGGAGGTAACTCACCTGGTGTGATTAGTTCCGTTGAATGGGCTTCCCTTTTCTCTTAGGACATCCACCAAAGGAGAGCATCTACAGGGTGTTCGAAGGGTAAAGAAACGCAGTCGAGCATAAGTAAATACAAATAAAAGATCGCTGCATGCCCTATTTTTTTGTGTTCCTCGGAATGTATCACTGATTTTTTTTCAATGGGACCTTGAAGACACTGCATGGCACTGGCATGCCGTGCGATGTACATGCAAGTGCGATGTTTGCCATTGAAAGTGCCGATCATGCGAGCACTGATCTAGCACCTCAATTGGTCCAAATGTTGGAATAGGAAAATCTTATTAATATTTACCCTTCAATTTCCATCATATTTAGTAGACAATAGCAGTGTGACTCTAAGAACATTCACCCCAACTGTTGACTAGTGTTGTACTATACATATAAATGGAGTGCCCTGACAGATTTAGGCCTTAGTCAGACGGGCGTTTTTTCACGCAATTTGCGGATCGCATGACGGATGCGCATCCGCAAATCGCGTGACCGGTGCGCGCAAGTCGCCCGAAAATCACCCGAAAATCTGCTCCTAGCCGCGTTTCATTAGAAACGGGCCGGAGCTGTCCAGCGCACTGCATTCAATGGAGACGGCAATAGAGCCGCCTCCATTTAAAGCAATGCGCTGCGGGCGAGCCCGGGATGAATTGTCGGTAAGGGCTTAAATATATAAGCCCTTCCCTGCAATTCATCCTAAAATGTGTTAAAATAAAAAAAAATTGTATACTCACCTTCTCCCGGCAGCCGGAGCTCCGTGCGGCCGTCCTGCAGTGGGTGTGAAGGGGGTGTGAGTCAGACCTGCCCCCTGATTGGCTCAGCGCTGAGCCAATCAGAGGCATGCCTCACTCACACCCATTCATGAATTCATGAATGGATGTGAGTCAGACCTGCCCCTGATTGGCTCAGCGCTGAGAGGCAGCAGTCACTCACCCATTCATGAATTCATGAATGGGTGTGTGAGTGAAACCGGCCTCTGATTGGTCAGGGCTGTGACCAATCAGAGGCAGATCATTCAGCAGGCGGGGATTTTAAAGCCCCGCTGGCTGAATAGTGCCGAGAAGCAGTTCAGGAGAACTGACAGCGGCCGCGGCTGGACTCCGGCTGCAGCGGAAAGGTGAGTATACAATTTTTTTTTATTTTAACACATTTTAGGATGAATTGCAGGGAAGGGCTTATATATTTAACCCCTTCCCGACAATTCACCCCGCGCACACCGGCAGCCCATTGCTTTCACCGCCTGTGCTGATCTTCTACTTGTCTTTCCATTTTCGTAAGGACAGCGCCTACACTGACCTCAGTCTGTGTATTGACTACGTCGCTCCCTGTCCCTTTGGTACCACATTAGGTGCTTATGACCCTTTTGTGTCAGCTGCCACTACACTGATTCTACTCCTGGGGTAATAAACATCTAATATCTCTATGAAAATACATAATTATTTTAGCTGCATAAAAATGCAAGGTTCTTAGTGCAAAATTTGATCAAATTTTATTGGCTCAACCCTACGTCCTGGTGAACCTTAATGGATGGGTTCCTACCTCTGCAGACATCTCTCTTTGAACTAGAAGGCCTCCACATGAATGTTGAAGCTGGATACCTGGCTATATGCTATTACTGAACCACGGGGGGCAGCTCGGAAAATAGAGTCCATGTGTTTATTACTGTTTTTGTTGCAGCCATAGTTTATTGCGCACCTTCACACTTAATTTGTTGGATGTGCAGACTTTTTTGTATGCATTCTTCCTGTGGTAATGCCCTGTGACTCCCGTAGCTAAGGCCAGATCCTGCTTTGAGGAGTTAAAGGGTGAAATCCCTAGGTGCTGCCCTCAGAATTTTCCCAAAGTCAAACTGGTCAGTGATATAGCAAATCCACATTGACTGCATGCATGACACCACCCCAAGACCATAATAATAATAGTACATAACCATGTGCCCAAATAATACCACCTTATCCTGCCAGAACACTACCATGCAAAGCACCACACATTATCATGGTGTGAAACGGTTGGTGAAGGCTCCTAAATAGTTGAGACTCTTGGGCAATTACCCTTTTAATAGTTACTTCACAGAGAATCGCGTCAGCTCCATTCCTCTCGTGGCACAGCTTGAGCCCTCTAAAGTTGCCCATGTCTTCGTTTTTCCAGGCATGGAAAAGGGAAACAGACAACCGGCAGAGAAGAAAAAACTAATCTGCAGTTTTGTTCTGCATGAAATATGCACAAGTGGAAAGTAAAGCCTAGACAATTCCCCCCAGTGACATGAAACGCGGAAGCCTTTTCAGAATTAACATTAATTGTAAGTGGGTTGAAAAAAATGCAGCCGTCGAACCTCTTGCTCAGTGACACATTTGATTCCATCTTAAAATGCTAGCTAAGCAAGTGGTTTTCCCAATGGTGATGAGAAACCAAGGTTTGTACACTTACTTAGGCACCATTAGCAAGACGAGGGATTCGACTCTCTCCAATTTCCTCAATGCAATCTAACCAGCTGAAGCTTGCTAGGTTATGGGCTCAACCCAGGGGCGTAATTAAAGGCTCAGGGGCCCTGATGCAAAAGGTGAGCTGCCCCCCCCCCCCCCTCTATCTGTATCTGTACCTGTACCCATACCTAAACCATGCTGCACAGAGGCATAGCTTGAAGCTTCTGGGCCCCAATGCAAAACCTGTAAAAGAGCCCCCAACTATAATGCTTTATTCATAGTACTGGGCTCCCTATATGGAGAAGAGAGGCCTTATGGGCCCCCTAAGGCTCCTGGGCCCGGGTGCAACCGCATCCCCTGCACCCTCTATAGTTACGCCCCTGGCTCAACCTCTAAGTGTACCCATGTCAACTGTCAGAGGCGCCATGAAGGATACACTGTCGAAAGGCTGCTAGGTAAGTATTTTAAACATTTATGAGTTGGTCAATGGACTTTAAAAGCATTCAAACAAGAATTAAACTGTGCCATAGACGGAGCAAAAAGTCAATTTCCAATTGATTCTGTCTGGTGGTTTCTGGTTAAGTGAGAATTACAGCATTTGTTTAAATATAACATGAGTATACAAAGTTGTACGTTCCAAACCTCGCTACGGCTGCAGTGTAAAAAAATCATTATTTATCTGATTTAAAATGTGCTTTTATTTCCCCAGAACCTGCTATGTGTTTATAGACTGTCACTTATCCTGTAATAGTACAAGACTACCCATTATCGATCATTATAATAGATCACTTTTGTATTGTGTTTACATTCTTTAGTCTCAATGCAGGAACCCACTAGGGATAAATAGTCGGCTTATCCTGGATGATTTCATATTGCCATGATGATAACGACAAGCTTTTATTGATGCCTCGTTGGTGTATTGTTAAGGATTTCAGGTAGAGCCTCAATGAATGTGTTTTGCCGGATCCTTTCTAAGAAGTGGATTCATTAACTCCTCATGGTATCTGTAACATATCATCAGTATACTATGGAATACACTTTTATGTCTATACCAGACTGGTTATTATCATTAGGATCCAGGCGGTATAATGCACATGTAAATAGCGGAGAAATGGAGCCGATACTTTTATTTTATACTACTATGGCTTATTACCATGACAAAGACCTGTAAGTAAATGTCTATATGATGTGCCTTGCGTGCCTGTAATGCAGCGGGCATGGAGCGGAACCGGTAGCTGGACCAGGTTGGAGTGACTGCCCAGGGTTCGGGTTTACCTCTGATGACCCCGCAAGGGTCATTTTACCCGGGACAATTGTCGGATGCTATGGTATGCTTTTACATAACATCGCTCAGTGAATGGAGGTGAAGCCAACTGAAGATGACTTGCGGCCGCTCACCTCCACTTCCAGTGAACAGGCAGTCGTTCATAAATAAACAACTGCCTGTTTAGATGGGTCGATTTTTAAGCATGCTGAAATGTAAGTATCGTCTTTCGAACAGGTGTCGTTGCAGTAAACAGCTCTGATTCAGGTTCACCGGTGGCCTAATTGGGAATAGGGAGCACCGGCTTGGAGTGCATCGGGTGATATGTATGATAAGTTGGCCGAGACGTCAAACTGGCAACTTGCAACTGTTTAATTAAAATGTTAACCGAAAACAGTTCTAAACCAGAAAAAGTTCTTAATTGAAACTTTGGCCGTTTGAACGAATAGTTAGCAGAGCAGAAACGGAGGAGTTGTCAATATCCATTTCCAGGTGACCAAGATGTCTTTTACTTCCATTCCACCTTGCTCACAAGAGTTACTCTTATGAGTCACTCGCCATTTCTGCTCTCTTTCGCGCCAAAAGAACAACACCTCCTTCCTCCGTTCCCAACCCTGCTTAAAGAGGCAGAACATAATTTAAGTATACAACATAGTCTAAAACACGAGAAACCTTTTCCTCCTTGTTTCAGACTGTGTCACTGACTGATTTAACTTCAGGCTGCTCCTGAGGGTTGCTCTAAGCGGTTCCTGGTTTTCAGCCTTTAACCACTTCTTGAAGGATATGGTCTTTGCTGCAGGGAACCTCTAGGTCATTTCCATAGAAGTAGTCTCAGAACAATGGCAGTTGAACCAGGTAAGCAAAAGGGCACCAAGGCATAATACCAAAGGGACAGGCATGGACATAGTAAGTCCAACAGGCTGAGGTTAGGAAAGACGGAGTTCATGCAAGACGGTAAATCAGGCTGAATGTCAGAGCTGGCAGCAATCAGACAAAATGTAGTCAGAAAACAAGCCTAGATTTGGACAGGCAGAGTTTGGGAAAGCTGGGTGTATAGGCAAGAGTCAAACCGGGTAGCAAGCAAAGTGCTGGCACACCTTCACTTGGAACATTAGGAATCTTTTTGCTCTGGCACCTTCCAGTGAGGGGGTCTTTAAATATGTTGGAAAGGGCTGGTATAGGCTGGAGACAGTAAAGCTGGATGTGCACGCTGGTCCTTTAAGAGGCAGACTGCGCATGCATGTGCACCCTACAAGTCCATGCAGTGATATGAGGGATGAGTGCCAGATGCACAACAAACAGGGATGCCGGTGACAGCAATCAGTGGCAGAGGAAGATGAGAGGAGATGCTGTTGGTTGGTGGTTATAATAATATCATAGGAGTATGGATGAATTTCTCTAAATAGCCCTCTGTTTATGTAACATCCATTCACTTCTGTAAGAGTTAGGGAAATATAATATAGCCAGTTTGGCTCTTTCCACCAGGGGGGGGGGGGGAGTTTTTAAGATAAGTATGGGTCCTAGACATGGGACCCACATCTATCAGACATTTATGACATTTTCTGGTAATATGTCATAAAAGTCTGAAATAGAAATACCCCTTTAAGTCAAATGCATAGGGATATTCCTACTTCGGACATTTATGGCAGATTCACAGTGTGATAGGTGGTGGTCCCACCACTGGGTCCCTCACCTATCAGGAGAATGGCAAACTTGACCATTTCCATGACTTCCATATGAAGAAAATAGATTCCCCTGTTCCCTATTTAGAAAACCAGGATGGCCAGTGGCAGATACATATATGAGGAACCTTTAGCTATTGATTTGTGGTTCTGGCTTTGTCATTGAAAACAGGTTCCACACTGTTGTGAGGTGTTCCCATGGTATGGGTTGGGTCCACCGGTCCACCTAAACATGTCATTGACTGATGCCTGACCATTTGCAGCCTTTCCTACACTTCATGTACCTCCGCAAGTATGGGATATTCCAGCAGGATAATGCACTGGCCCATCAAGCCCAAGTTGTCAAGAATTAGTTCATGGAGCATCCCAGAGAGCTCCTATGAATGGTGTGGCCTGAGCATTCGCCCAATCGAGCATTTATGGTATGCATTGGAGAGGTCCATTCGTACCCAAGATTCTGCACCTACAAATAACACTGAGTCGTGAGTGGTTATCCAGATGGCATGACTCAACATCCTTCCAAATGTCTTCTTTTCACTTGTGGAATCAATGTCATGCCAGGCTAGTTGATCCTACACGATATTAGTTTCTGTCCCATGACTTTTGGCTTGTCAGTGTACTTTAATATATCAGTATGTTGCATTTGGGTAAAAGGTGATGAGTAAAGCAGAGTGAATGAGAGGAAAGCATCTTCCCATGTGGGTCATTGTTCTTATATATTGTCCATAACGAAGAATGATGAGACAAGTGATTTACTGTATGATGCTTAAGTGATAAGGAAAAACTCAGCAATTTTAATAGAGGCATGACGCCATTTGCAGCTGATTTGTTTAATTCGTGGGAGTATAGTTACAAATTGAGCACCTCTAACTTACAAGCTATAATCAAAGTTACATCCTGGGTTTTATTGTTATCCTTTATTTAAAACATAGTATTTAGTGTACTATGTAATTACCAAAGGCGTAAGCATCTTAAAAGTTACCAATATGGGCAGCACATGCTGAAAACTAATAGCACAGCACTGAGTCCAGATATGGATACATATTTTCTTTTAAAGCCTTTTTTTCTATAGTAGACTTTTTTATTCTACCGTATGCTCATGATTATCTTAGCTGCCATCTTGTCTGAGCGGCTGTTGACAGCATAGAGAGATTTGCTTTACAGCAGCCACATTCTGAAGATGACTCATTGACTTCTATGGGAGAGTACCATGGGTGGGCTCTGTGAACCTTACAGAAGTCTTTGTACAGGGAGGGGGAGGAGGTAAGCTGTTACTATCACCTATTGTGAATTGTGGATCCTGTGTTATCTCTATATTGGGTCCGCCTTTCATTGTAATTCTGCCTTTGATGATAATGAGATGACTGCAGTAATGTTTTCTCTACAGAATAGAAAGTGTCAGCCTATTATTTGGCTTAGTCGTCAAGTTTTGAGGATTTTTTTTGAAAATTGTATTAGAATCATTTAAATATGTTTAACATAAAAACTTGATCTGAACAATTGGTTCAATTTGAATTCTATAGACAGCTATGGTTAGATGCAGAGTTGCACCAGATAATCCTCCTTTGAGCCTAGGCTTAATTAATGGCCAGATGACAATTTTGACGTGGGAATGCTGTCTTGTGGCCCCCGATTCTGCTCTTCCTATAATATGCAGTCTATACTGTACATAGTTCTGCTACAAGGTAGTAAAGCTCATGCAAAACTCTACTGTCCACATGTAGCAATGGTTGACATGACTTGTGCATAGTGATCATTTAAGTTACAGTATTGTAGCACATGGTGGTAAAGTTATCATAATGTGTTCAATGTCAAGTTAATGTTTGCTACTTCTGCACCTTAACCCTTTGCATTTGGATTCAGGGTTTCCTAGGGGGCCTTCTCTTTCTGCCATTACACAATGGCGCCATCTGCTGGCTAGAGCCAGTACTGCGGTATGGGACATGCTGGAGAGGCCCCCCGACAACAGAGCGGCCAGTGATCTACAGTAAGAATACCCGGCCAGACGTCTTCTGACATCAGAGCTGTACAGCCTTCAATCAGAATGTCTTTAGAAGTCAGACAATGGATTGGAAAGGGTTAAAATATCATCAGACCCCAGAGTCCTAGACCCCTGAAAGTAAGACTTTCATGACTTTTGTTTGGACAGGTATCATCATTGCTATTAAAAACACTGGGACATATCTATTATGACTTGGTGCATGCACCAAAATTCCAATTTTTCGGGAGGAAGCATTTATACCTCGGCAGTTTTTCAAAAAGTTGGTGGTGCCTGGCTTTAGGGGCGTGGCCACATGTGGCTCTTCACATTTAGTATAATGTACGCTAGAAACTGGTGTAAATTATGCTAGAAACCTACTCCAACGTATAGCTGGTATAGGTTTCCATCTGCTATACAGAGGTGCTACCAGATAAGACAAATATATCAACATGTTTGCATCTTAAGAGACATTTGTCAGTCATAATTGGGATCAAAGTTTACTTAGACCGGCCTACGAAACTTCAGTCTTAGTATATAAGCCACATTGTCCCACTATACAAATTTATAGCATAGCAATAAGTTCTGCTCTAAGGGGGAGCGACACTCTGCTCTCCCCATCCTCAATGCTGGGGCTCAGCTGCCTTGATGAGCGGTCACATCATCTGCACTAAGCCTGCCACTTACGGACTTAGATGTGGCCAGGAGGGGGAAAGAAAGATGTCCAGGCACTTCCAGTGCCAATAGAGGACCAGCTGGGCTCCAGACTTAAGCCCTGCTCTCTACCTGTGACATGGCCATGCGGGAGAGAAGGGAGAGGAAGTGGAGTGCCCAGCAGTGCTGTAGAGGAGGCTCTGCCTCCCGAATGATGCAGTGGTGACGCGATCAGTCTGTTACTATGTTGAAGACTGTCCATAGCAGGAAAGTGTATGAGGGGCTAAACCCCTTCCCCTAAGAAATGAGCAAGAAGTTTATCAGCGCTGTATGCGCTTTATATAATGGGATGTATCTGTGCTACAAGGAATAGTAGTGAGCCGAGGAGACATATTTGCAGTGAGGGTACAGCAGGAGTCTGGGTCTTAAAGTGGAAGAGGCCACAAAAGTGACCAGAACCGAGCAGCACTGTCAGCTCAGAGGGCCCTGATGACCGAGGGCTGAAGAAGTGGCTGTATGAACGACCAGCTGGACCATTAGGCAAAGAACCCCACAGGGAAAGGGAGGAGAGGGAGTCTCCCTCCCCGCACTCACCTGGAGGTAGAGGTGCAATAGATATTTCAAGAGGTCTGCATATTGGACATAGTGATAATAATATTCTTTATTTGTATAGCGCCAACTTGTTCTGCAGTGCATTCGAAACACAGGAGAACACAAACAATAAAACAGTTACATATGCTATTCAAAATGAGTGGGGCACAAGTAGGGGTGGGGGGCCTGTACCAACAACGGGCCCACACATAGCAAGGAGGGGGTGATGCAGGGGGTGGACATGGTAGGCAGAGGGGGGAATGTGGGGTGCCATAGGTAGACAATGGTCTAGGTGTGCAGTGGGAGGGGCAGGGGGGCTTTTTGTGGGGGTAAAAGGGTTTAGTTTAGGAGATTTAGTACGCTTCTTTGAAGAGGTGTGTTTTAAACACGCATCTAAAGTTCCGTGAATCGAGGATTGGCCAGATGTTTTGGGGTAGTGCGTTCCAGGGAACCTGTGCTGCTCAGGAGAGATCCTGGAGGTGAGAATGTGAGGTTCCTATTAAAGGGGTATTAAAGGGGTTGTCCCGCGAAAGCAAGTGGGGGTATACACTTCTGTATGGCCATATTAATGCACTTTGTAATATACATCGTGCATTAAATATGAGCCAAACAGAAGTTATTCACTTACCTGTTCCGTTGCTGGCGTCCCCGTCTCCATGGTGCCGTCTAATTTCAGCGTCTAATCTCCCGATTAGACGCGCTTGCGCAGTCCGGTCTTCTCCCTTCTGAATGGGGCCGCTCGTGCCGGAGAGCTGCTCCTCATAGCTCCGCCCCGTCACGTGTGCCGATTCCAGCCAATCAGGAGGCTGAAATCGGCAATGGAAAGCACAGAGCCCACGGTGCACCATGGGAGAAGACCTGCGGCCCACCGTGGGTGAAGATCCCGGCGGCCATCTTAGCAAGGTAAGTAAGAAGTCGCCGCAGCGCGGGGATTCGGGTAAGTACTATCCGTTTTTTTTTTTTTACCCCTGCATCGGGTTTGTCTCGCGCCTATTGAAAAAAAACAAAAAACGTTTCGGTGCGGGACAACCCCTTTAAGTCTAAGTGTGTTAGAGGATCTGAGTGCGCAGGCTGGGTGATGTACGGAAGCGATGGTGGCTTGGTGCCATGGAGAGGTTGGTGGGTGAGGGTAATGAGTTTGAATTGAGTTCTGTAGTATAGATGAAGAAGGAGGCAAAGCGAACTGCTAAAGACGTCTCGAGAGTGTGTGAGTGTAATAATTTCCCTGGGACTGCATTGTGTAAATCCTTAGGCAGGATGGGATGGTGGTGGTGGGGGGGGGGGGGGGCAACTCTATAGAAAAGATATGGAGAACAGGAGAAAACAAGAGATGTTTGTATTTGCTGGACGTAACCACACATGAATTGCCACCCACCATTTTGGCGAATCAGAGATCCTTAAGAGTGATCACATATAGGAATAGGGGTGGGGGGGCTACTTCTCTAACGCACACAGAGGTAATCAGCAAATTGGATGCAATATGCGTCCCTTGGATGAAGTCAGGGAGCAAAGCTAAGGCGCCAATAACAGATCTGGGTTCAACATCCCTGCAACAGACAAGCGAAAAAACAAAGAATAGATTTTTTTCGTTACCTCCAAATACAAGACATAAACCCTGATAGCCTAATCTATCCTATTAAAGAATTCTGTAATCCAATTTTCTATTGAGCCAGTTGGAATGTGTTTATTGAAATCTTCGTTGAGATCAGTGTATAATTTCTCACTGCAGAATGTTATCAAAGCCGCGTGCCGTAACATTGCCAGGAGGACTGATTTAAAATGCAGACAACAGCCGAGAGAGACTTGTTGTATGACAAAGCTAAAATCATATCTTTACAATCTAATCATGCGGCAAATGTCAATCAGAGGCATACTCCGTTACAGCTCCTTTAATGAAGATCACTTTTATTAAGGTGTCAATTGAAGTAATGAAAAGTATCATTCACCACTCAGAATTTTATCACGCAAGTGTATGAAGGAACACGGAGTACAAGGAGCAAGATGAAAAAAAAAGATCTTGAATTATAAGATCTACATTGGGTTCAGAATGTACAATGATACAATGTAAGTAATAGACACAATATCTGGGCCATCTTGGTGTCCACCGGGGCAGTCGCTTCTATTTTTTTTTTCCTTTTTTTTTTTTTTTTGTTACGACTGTCAAACTAGAGCAGAGAACATAATTTTCCCATGGAGAAAAGTACTAGTCACAAAGCAGTTTGTATTTCATATGTTTTAAAGCCGACACAATAAGGTTACAGTAACGGAAGTGTCACAAAAGATGTTTTGGCAATAAAACTTTAGATAAAAAGACTGAAGACGCCGAGAAAACTGTAATGCCCGTCTGAGGTAGCAATTTTTATATTTATCGCAATATCTTTAAAGGCCTGGGATAAAATATAACATGGTTATGGGTCACATATAATTTATTGCACAGCTGGACCAAACTCAGGTAGTTAACTTGGCACCTAACTTTTTGGACTGTTTTCTTTTTTATGTCTATGGCAGTTTCTGTTAGCTGGCTACTACAAAGAAAATACAAGCAATTTATCTAAGTCCAAGATTACTGTTGAGTGAATCGAACCAGTCGAACCTTGTTTCGGGTCGATCTGTGCTAAAAGTTTGGTCCGTGGCGAAAATGAACCTCAGGAGGTTCATCATGGTTCTCCTGTGGCTCAGTGGCTAAGAAAAAGGATAAAGTTTAGTAGGAAGTAGAACAAAATCACAGTGGTTAGCTCTGTTGCTTTGCAGTGCTGGATTGTAAGGTTCATATCTGACCAAAGACAACATCTGCATGGGGTTTGCATGTTTTCCTTGTAGGTACAATAATACCCTCCTTGGTATTATTGTATCTTGTCACCACCCGGAAGCTAGGAGTTTGACAGGGCTGGTTTGGAGGATCGCCCCAGTCACGCCCCCAGCTCCTGATTGGTTGAATGTAGTAAGGTCCTAGCAGCAGTGTGTGGATTGATTTTGTGCCCGTGCTGGAGGGTTAGGGTTAGTTTTGCTGTTAGTCTTACATTATTAGCTGTAAACACTGAAGCACTCCAACAGGGGAACAAAATCAATCCACACATTGTAGCTGTCCCTGCGCTCCCTCAGTGGTCCATGCGCCCACTTTTTTGCAGCCGCTGTGCTGGCTGTCAGCTCCGTCCCAGCCGCCAATTGCCCCGGTTACTCACTTATGGGGTCCGCAGTCCCTCTGCCTCAGCCGCCATTCTCTGGCGTCGGCGCTGCTCCTGGTCTTGGAGCGGTCCTCCTGCCATATCAGAACGGCACTTGGGGGAATAAACAGGTTGCCGTTACCAGCCTCGCCAGTCTCCTCCATCGCCTGTGCCATTGGCTCTGGCGCCTCTCCCAGGGTTGCCGCTGTCTTCCTGCTTCTTGGGGGAATAAACAGGCTGACAATCCCAGCCTCACTGGTCTGCCTCTGCCACCGCTCCCAGGGTTGCCGCTGTCTTCCTGGCACTTGGGGGAATAAACAGGCCGCCGCTCTCAGTCTCGACAGTCTCCTCCAGTGCCTGTGCCTTTGCTGCCGGTCCCAGGGTCACCACTGTCTTCCTGCCATCTCAGAATGGCAGTGGCTGGTGTCCTCCTGCACCTCTAGCTGTGCCCTCGCCGCCACTCCCTGCCTCGCCGCTGTCCTCCTGCCGTGTCAGTATCACGCTTGGGTGATTACACACGCTCCCAGCCAATCAGAAGCTTGGGGCTTTACTACTTTGTTTAACAGCTGGTACCCTGTCACCACCCCTAACTGCCAGTGGTGACAAGGTACAATAATACCCTCCTTGTGTTTGGTGGGTTTCTTCTTTATTGCAGTCACCATAGTCTAGTATATAAGGCATGAAACTACTAATGACCAGTCCGACCATGCATGAGTGAGTGGGTTTGTGAGTGACTAACATGCTCTGCCCCTGATCACATGACGGTGATGTCATCAAAGGTCCTTCATCCCCAGTGACTGATTTACATGCTCCACCCCTGATCACATGACTGTGACATCATCACAGGTCCTGTACACAAACAGCTGCTGTCCGGCTAGGTGTTTCTTAGTTTTCCACAGCAACTAGGGCTGCATGGGGTTTGTAGTCTGCCTGTAATCTGCACAAGGATGCACAACCTTTGTTGACATCACCACTAAGTAATCAGTAGTGGAGCATGTAAGGCAGGGGTGTCAAACTCATTTTCACCAAGGGCCACATCAGCCTTATGGTTGCCTTCAAAGGGCCGATTCTAATTGTAAGACAGTAAAGTAAAAGTGAATCCCACAATGGCCCGATTGGTAATAAGGTCCTCCATAGTGGCCAGTGACGCACACCATTCTGCGCATACACACGCACAGACGCACACATTCTGCGCATACTCACGCACAGACAAACACCATTCTGCGCATACACACGCACACCATTCTGCGCATACACACGCACACCATTCTGCGCATACACACGCACACCATTCTGCACATACACACGCACACCATTCTGCACATACACACGTACAGACGCATACATTTTGCACATACTCACGCACAGACGCACACCATTCTGCGCATACACACGCACACCATAATGCACATACACACGCACACCATTCTGCGCATACACATGCACACCATTCTGCGCATACACACGCACAGACGCACACATTTTGCACATACTCACGCACAGACGCACACCATTCTGTGCATACACACGCACACCATTCTGCGCATACACATGCCATGCACACCATTCTGCGCATACACACACACACCATTCTGCGCATACACACGCACAGATGCACACATTTTGCACATACTCACGCACAGACGCACACCATTCTGCGCATACACACGCACACTATTCTGCGCATACACACGCACACCATTCTGCGCATACACACGCACACCATTCTGCGCATTAACATGCACAGGCGCACACCATTCTGCGCATACAGACACACAGACGCACACCATTCTGCGCATACAGACGCAGACCATTCTGCGCATACACACGCACAGACGCACACCATTCTGCGCATACAGACGCACACCATTCTGCGCATACACACGCACAGACGCACACCATTCTGCGCATACAGACGCACACCATTCTGCGCATACACACGCACAGACGCACACCATTCTGCGCATACACACGCACAGACGCACACCATTCTGCGCATTCACACGCACACCATTCTAAACATATACGCACACTATTAGACATATATACATACAGACACACACATATATACATATACACATATGCACACAAGGACACTTCTGCATTTTGATACACATATTTATACTTACCTGCATCCAATATGGTCCCACTGGCTGGTATACTGGCTGCTCTCAGTCCTTCTTGGGCCAGTGAGAGGAGGTCAGCGCTGACTGGCTCTCACCCTGCAGCTGCTCTTCCTCAGCGTCGCTCTCCTGCTGCAGAGATCATGTTCTCTGCACTCTTCTTCCCTCCTCCGCGGCCGTTGTCAGTCTGCTATCGGCACTCCTCTATTACTGTCTGCACTAGACAAAACAAGCTGAGTGAAGATCGCCTACTGACTTTAGCACGGAGGTGAGGGAACTTACTGCATAGCCGGCGGGCCACAGAAAATGAGGCGGCGGGCCGGATTTGGCCCGCGGGCCTTGTGTTTGACACCTGTGATGTAAGTCATTCACTCGGGATGAGTGTCACCGTCATGTGTTCAGGGGCGGAGCATGACGGTGATGTCATCACAGGTCCTCCATCTCCAGTGCTGTGCTGCTTCTGATCCCTGTTGTATGGGATGAACAATGTATGTAGCGGTGCTGACTGTGTGACGTGCATGTAGCAGAGCCGTGTGGCACATTGCATCATCAGAAACACTGGTGCTATAGTTTCCTAATAATTACTAGTATATTTATTAAGGAGGAAGAGGAAGAAGGAGAAAGAAGAAGCATGGTGGCTCAGTGGTTATCCCTTTTGCCTTGCAGTGTTGGGGTTCTAAGTTCAAATCTGACCAAGGACAACATCTACATGGAGTTTGTATGTCCTCCCTTTGTTTCTGTGGGTTTTCTTTCACACTCCCAAACCATACTAGTAGATGAATATTTATTGTGAGTCCCAATGGGGACAGAAAATATCAAGTGATGTAATATGCATGTGCTTATATAAATAAAGGTGACTATCAATAGCAGATCAGTGGGGGTCCAACACCTTCCGGCTGGAAGAGTCAAAATACCATCCACTATGTAGTGGCCCATAGTGGTACTGCGGCTCTCTCCCATTAAAGTGAATGGGAAAGAGCTGCAGTACTATACTGGTCCACTACACAGAGGACAGTGTTTTAAATCCTCCAGCTGGCTGCAGCCTCTTCACATCAGTTGAGCGGTGGGTGTACCGGGTGTTTGACCCTTACCATTCTACTATTGAAGACCTATCCTGAGAATAGGTGTTTAATAGATTTCTAGAAAAAAAAACTTTAAAGAGGTTGTTCCTTCTAAAGGATAGGGGATAACTTGCTGATTGGTGAGGGGATCACCACTGAGACCCCCACTGATTACCAGAATAGGTGTCCCATGTCACCCCCATTGAAAATGAATGGAGTAGTAGTGCACTTATACTCTATTCATTCTACTCTCCTCACTGCAGGGAATGCTGTAAGCCTGCAGTGAGAAGGAGGCAGCAAGCCAGGCGGCAAGCACTTTGGTATTTCTGTCAACCCCATTGAAATGAGTGGAACACCAACCCCACATGCTCGGCCAGCACACTATTCACTGTGACATCACCTTGGGTGGGAGAACTATCCCTGCAGTGATAGGCAGAGGAGGACATGGGATACCGATTCTCAGCATCAGTGGGGCTCTCAGCAGTGAAACCCCCACCACTCAGTAAGCTATTCCCTGTCGCCTTTGGATAAGGCCCAATGTCCACGGGCGAATTTTAATGATAAAATCTGCGCATGTCTCTCGTGCGGGAGATCCACAGATTTAGAAGCCTATAGGGATTGCAGGGCAATTAAATGCATGCGGATGTGATTTTTTTTCCTGGCTTGTGGGAAGAAATTGGAGCATGCTTCATTTTTCTGCGGATCCCGCAGGGACGGCTTCCATTGAAGTCAATGGAAGCCGTCATATCTGCGCCACAGCTGTCATTATGGCTGTGCCGCAGATCTGTGGGAGATTTTTTAAAAAGTGAGCACGGTGCATGCGCGCAGCATGCCGAGCTCATCCGCTGGGCAGAAGAAAGAAAATCCATCCGCAAAGGAGGATGCTACGTGTGCTGCTGAGACATGTTGTACTATGGTGATTCCAGCAGCACAGCACTCACAGGGTTAATGATTGAGCTGGCTGGGTGTGGTACTGTATGCTAGCCAATCCCCTGGATCTGTGCTCACATATAAACCCAGGTCCTGGTCAGTCTGTATGGCCCCTCAGGTGAGCAGTCATGAATGCTTGTCTGGTGAGGGTTGCAGTGTGATCAGGTTCATGTCCATTTGTACGTTTATATTCTGTCAGTTTTGTGTCAGTTTGCTGTGTGACCTGCTATCTGTGTCCTGTCCTGTTGCAGCGTGCGGTGTGAATGGTGTCCGGTTCTGCTGGACTCCTGGTTAGTGTAGGGACTAGCAGTATAACCAGGAGCCGTGAATTGGTCTGCTAGCTTCCACATATTGTACAACATGTCAACCAATACCTGGTATTTATATTCAGCTTCCTATCCGTTACTAGTGGTTGCATGTTGTATGCGGTGTATTCTGGGTCTGTCATGTGGCATGTGAATGCATCCTGTTCTGGTGCGTGGCTCCTAGGATCAGCTAGGGCCCAGATCCGAAGACCGCTGGGCTGCCCTTATTGGGGCAATGTCCCCGCTCAGGTAGGGCCACTCTCATTCCTCCTTGTAGCACAGGGTCAGTTGCCTGAAACCGGTGTGAGTCCCGTGTGACCCTGGTGATACCCGTGTGCGTCCCCTTTGGTCACGATCGTGTGGGTCCCGTGCTTTGCCTGCCCACACGATCGTAACAGAGGAGAGCCCCACAGCGTTCGGACAGGTGAGTAAATTTAATGTTGGGCTGCATGGCTGCTGCAGGATTCCACACTTGGAAACCATGCATGCCCATGAGACCTAAGGGATAAGTTGTAATTCTTGTACAGCCCATTTAACTCCTGTGCTCTTGACAGAATTTCTGCAAGACTGCTGTAGGAACATACAAAAATTTGCAGACTCCCACTCTTTCAAAGGAGAAAAGGGAAAAAGTCACTAGACACTTCTAACATACCTTCCAGGACAAAATCTGTCTTTTCTTCAACCCCCAGGAGCTTCCATTGTACTTGTAGACCAGGAGGTTTACAGTATATCCCATTTTCTTCACTTTGGAAGACTAAATGCTGAAGGAAAATAAGAGAAAGGCTGCAAAAATATGAAGAAGTAGGTAATCAACACCACATTGGGCATATATATATATATAAAAGGTACAGTACCATTCAGTCTAAGTGAACATAAATAAATGTAACACAAGGAACAGAAACATAGACCAGTCTACATTTATTTCCAACTTGCATCTTTCTATAGACACATTTCCAGAGCTTCATGTATCTGATCATGGTAAAGCGAGAGACGGCACGCACAACATGAGTCGCTAAATTATAAGCTTTATGCCAGAATCCCAGACAGGTTCAATAACTTGACTAAGGTCAAGAAACATCTTGCAACATCTTATGTAAACAACGAGTATGAAGGTAAAAAAAATATGACACTTGTACATCTTCTACATAGGCCTGGGCTCTTATAATGGCAAAATAGGAATTAAGTTGCTGGTAAAAAAAGCAGCTTGTTCCACGTCCGGGTCATGGTCTATGATTATACACTCATTGTCAGAAACAATCCCTCCCCTAGAAGTTGTCGGAATGGAATGAAACTTTCTCTGTGTGATTGTAACGTTGTTATTAGTAAGAGATTACAATATCAGAGCAAAAGGAGAATTTAATGGGGCAAACTGACCCCTTGTAGGGAGGCTCTAGTATCCTGTTGTACCGCCTCTAGCCTGGATATAAGATGTGATACAGGCAGGCATGGAGGCTCTGGTACCCTGTTGTATCTCCTCTAGCTTGGATACAAGATATGATACAAGGTAGGGGCATAGAGGCTCTAGTACCCTGTTGTATTGCCTCTAGCCTGGATACAAGATGTGATATGGGCAGGCATGGAGGCTCTAGTACCCTGTTTTAACGCCTCCAGCTTGGATACAAGATGTGATATGTGTGGCCATGGAAGCTCTAGTATCCTGTTGTACCACCTCTAGCTTGGATACAAGATGTGATATTGGCAGGCATGGAGGCTCTAGTACCCTGTTATAACGCCTCCAGCTTGGATACAAGATGTGATACGGGCGGGCATGGAGGCTCTAGTATCCAGTTATATCGTTTCCAGCTTGGATACAAAATGTGAAATGGGCTGTCTCTGTCTCCTTTTTTCTGTACTGCGGATATGTGTGGAAGTGTTGGCCAGCGCACACGAGCAGTACAGGCTTCTTTTTACACTCCTGCATTTCCGCGGAGGCCGCCCTTGCGGGAACCGCAGTAAAATGGACCATGTTATGGTTTTTCATCCGCAAGCGGAAGCCGCCGTTATTTTTCGCTCGAGTGCTTGAAAAATAATTTTCCCATTGAGTGCTATGGAGGGTAATTGCTGCAGAATCTGGAGGCAGAACGCCCGCTCTGGATTCCGCAGCAAAAATCCACCCGTGGACATGAAGCCTTAGGCATGATGGAACGGTTTCAGCATAGCTGGAGGGGAGGGAATGGAGGAATTGTTTGCTTCCTGATTTCCAGGCTTCCTGGCTCTCCCCCAATTCACTTCTTCCTTTCCGAGGGAACACTGTCCATATAACAACTGCTACAGGCCCTATTGTTTATTTGAATAATGTAGCTCTGCAGCAATTTTTTTTCATCCACCCTCTAGAAACAAAAATTCTAGAATGGCCTATAAGCTCTATGTCTCTGTGTTTCTTCCTTTTATCTTTTGAAAGTACTATAATCTTTTGTATTAAAGCACTCTTCTAGTTTTGGCCAAAATTCTATCCCGGGAGCAGTGGGGGAGGAGGTATATTGCCTGCAGTTTTTCTTCTCCATCCTCCCTCTGATCCACTGGTTTCGGGTTCCATTTGGAGTATTGCTTTAAAGCTTAAGACTTTAAGAAGTCTAGTCCTTGTGGCTCTTAATCTATAGCCTTTGTTAGTGTTAAACCTTTGACTGCTGGAGAGTAGAGTATGAGTGCTTTTAGGGGACTTCTGACCTAACATTTGAGGAGTTGTGTCTGTAGGAATCTGTGGGTATACAGACTTCATTAGTGTGTTATCTATGCTCAATTTGCAACCTGAGTAGAAGGTTAGCACAAGACTGAGTGAATGAAATAAATTAACCCCTTGCAGTCACACACACATCGTGTGATGGGAAGCTACGTTCGTGACAGTGTAAAAGATATCTAGAACATTAATTTGATTTTTTTTTTGCCCAGCCAACACTATTTATTGGATTAATTGATAGGCTTTTTTTATACAGGTAACACAAGTAAAAAGCAATAAAAGTCTAAATGTCATACAAAAACATAGCTAAAAATTTGATACTTTTTTCACTTATTCCAAAAACCTAAAACTTGTACATTTGACATAAAACATTGTATTGTATACAGTAAAGCTTATTGCAATTTCTCTTTTTCACCTTCAAAGTCTCCATCACTTTGGACATGATTGTCTCGTACTCTTGTATCCCAAGGTGACCATCCTTGAGTTTTCTTCCTCACCGGTTTTGTTCCACAAGGTCTTTGTCAAGCCGTTCTGTATATTTAGCAATATGTTTCACTTATTGCTTTCTGTGTTTCTCTAGTATCAGCAGGAGCGTCGCAACATGTAGGGTATTATTACTGTCAGTGAGATATATCTAAGCATCCCGGCTCAGACAGAATATCATAAACAAGCCCTTCGACAGATCGCAACCCATGATGTACCATACAAAGAAATGTATGTCTTGCCATTCAGATGAGAGCACATTAGCCGGGCTCCTGGCTGGAATCATCTCCTAGGTAATACAAATGACTTATTTTTAGCTAGAAGTTTTGTTTGTAGACCCTTGAAGACCACAATAAGCATTCGATGACTGAATGTCGATCCCTTCTTAGCAAGAGACTTCATGCTTACCAAAACAGATGAAATGACTCTTAAGATGTACATTTGAACAAGTTCATTTCTTATGAAACGTGGTTGAAAGACCTTTCTATTGTAGAGATAGGTCAAGGCGGTCTTTAACCCTTTCTAATCCAATTTGTATCCTGGTTTTCCTAGGGGGCTTACTCTTTTTCTGCCGTTATACAATGGCGCTATATGCTGGCTAAACCCAGTACTGCATGAGGTGACACATTGGATAGGCTTCGACAGCAGAGAGGCTGGCAGTATTTAGTAGGAGAACCCCGATGGATGTTTTCCAGCATCGGAGCTGTACAGCCTTCAATCACAATGTCTTCAGAGGTCAGACAGTGGAGTGGAAAGGGTTAATAGTGATGAGCGAGCATACTCGCTAAGGGCAATTGCTCGAGCGAGCATTGCCCTTAGCGAGTACCTGCCCGATCGAGAGAAAAGGTTCGGCGGCGGGCAGGGAGCGGCGGGGGAGAGCGGGGAGGAACGAAGGGGAGATCTCCTTCTCCCTCTCCCCCCCCCCCCCCCCCACTCCCCCTGCTCACTGCCGCAACTCACCTGTCACCCACGCCGGCAGCTGAACCTTTTCTCTCAAGCGGGCAGGTACTCGCTAAGGGCAATGCTCGCTCGAGTAATTGCCCTTAGCGAGTATGCTAGCTCATCTCTAGTCTTTAACTCTCTCCAATCCATTGTCTGATGTCTTAAGACATTATGATTTAAGGCTGTACAGCTCTGATGTTGGAAGACATCCGTCGGGGTTCTCTTACTGTATATTGGCAGCCTCTCTGCTGTCGGAGCCTATCCAATGTGTCACCTCATGCCGGTCTACGTGATCCTTGTGCTGGTACATCTTCAGTTCATTTTGGTGTTGGATGCTGATGGAGACCTTTCTCGTTAGTGCGTGGATTGATTGGTTGGCTAGGAGGTGTGGATCCCAACTGGTTAATCAACTTTAGTTTGGATATATTTATTCCAGCATCTTCTCACAGAGGATGCTGCTTATACTTTTATGCCTCTTTCCCTCAAGTGACAGCAATATAGAGAAAATCGCAGAAATAGCACATTGGTGTTCTGTGTGATATTGCTGTGTTTTCTCACAGAGATATTTTGTTGTGCGACTCTATAGCGCTCTTTTGTGGGATTTTTTGGACGGGCTTCAAATATAAGCCTTACTCCGAAAATAAGCCCTAGCTGCATAAAAAAAAAAAAAAAATCCCCTAACAGCCACTGTCTGCTCCGTTGCACATCTTCTCTGCATCTTGTCTTCAGTCAACGCTTCCTGGTCAGAGGTTTGAAAAAATGATGGCTGTGATTGGTTCATCGAGTGCTGCAGTGATTGGCTGAGCCGCAGTGTTTGAGATCCAATCAGAGGCACGATTCCTGGAGGTGTGATTTTTCAAACCCCTGACCAGGAAGTGTTGCCTGAAGACAAGTAATGGGGACCTGCAGAGAAGACGTGCAATGGAGCAGACAGTGGCTGTTAGGTGATGTATTTAATTTTTTTTATGCAGCTAGGGCTTATTTTAGGGACAAACAGTTTTCCTACTATGAAAGTTGCATCGCACCACATGGAAACCATGTTTTCGTGCAATGCAACAGAAAGGAACACTCCATGGGGAAACATGGGCTACAAAATAGCACAAATCACAATTTTTTACGCAATGTAGCAGCCTACAAAACACCGCTAATGTGAAGGAAGTCATAGGAAAGCAGGGGCTTCACATACATGCGATTTTGTCGCTCGTGTGAAACTGGCCTTAATCTGAAGGTGTTTCTGGCCCAGTCAGTAGCTATGCTCCAGTACTGCATCTTAGTCCAGATAAGTCTGTTTGAGGTGTTGTTACATCTCATGTTGTGAACATTTGTGGTCCACTCGTTTCTTATAAATTCACATAACATCTACTGCAGCCACATTCCCTGTTTCCAATTAGGGATAGTCAGAATCGCCCCAGCTTTGCGACGTGGGGTCGCCCTTATCAGGGTGATCACTCCGCTTTTAGAGCAACCCAAGCTGCAGCATGTAAGACGTTAAACGGTTGGGTTCAGAAGTTTCTCTGCTCCTGGCCTTTAGAGAAGGAGCCCGGTTGTCAGTAAGCAGCTGAGCACCATCTTTTCCCGACATATGCCAGCCTTAGACTAGGCTGCCATTAAAACAGATATGGTTTGTCACTAAGAAGTCATTTCTTTGTTTTTCTAAGATATTACTTTTGAAGTTCACCTGATTGCTGTTTTTGGATCATTTTGGTCACTTGCTGATTTCTGACACACATTCAGTCGGAATGACTTTTACAGACTCCAACCTTAGCCTGAGGTTGAGACAACCATAAAACTGTATGAGCTCCGTGTCTGCGAGACTCGGGGAAAAAAGTCTCTTTGTTCATTTACAGTTCTGCCTCCTTCATTTCAGAGTCACTTCCTCACAGCCAGAATGACCTCATCATAGAGCATAAAATCAGTATGGGTGCTAATAAAAATCACAGATTGGGCATTTGGGCACAGCGCATAAGAAAATGTCTTAAAGGCACAAGTGAGCAGTGTTTGGTACAGTGACACGTTTTATTAACTCGCTCGTTAAATGCTGGAATGTATTATGTCACAATCAGAAGGCTAAAAATCCATACATGGACACATACCAGGTGTTTGTATGATGTCTCAGTGGGCATCTAGATAGCTCAAAAAAACCCTGGTGATGTGTAACTAAAATACTATAAAGAAATAGGTTTACTGAGAATTACCCCAGGATGGCAGGTCTCAAAACAGGGCCTAAAAGGGGAACTTCACCTTTGAAAACCATTTTACAGTTTTTAAGTATAGAATTGATCTACATAAAACGTTTAGTCACTTTGTAAACACATTACATTTCTAATCTTGTACTGATCATGAGTTAAATCCTGTATTATACTCCAGAGCTGCAATCGCTATTCTGCTGCTGGTGGAGTCACTGTGTACATACATTACCTATCCTGTACTGATCATGAGTTATATCCTGTAGATCTTTTATTAGAAAAGTATGAAACATAACAATAAAAGCAAACTGTAACAATAGTAAATAATAATAATACAACCGTATACAGGGATAAGGCCCTTCACCCAGAGTCCATGGTCCACAAACAAAAGAAACCCCATGTCTGGACTCCCCTCCCCCCTGCCGCACCCTCGCACACACACTCAAAACAAAATATACCTAAAAGAAGAGCATCCAGCTATCCAGAAGATAAAACTAAAGCTACAGGTCCAGCCGTACCGCACTGAAACCCCATCATAAACAAAATTAGGCAATAACGTAAACATAACATATATATATATATACCAATAATTAACTAAATATGAAAATAAAGACCAAGCCAACCGGCATACAAAAATAACTAAAGAAATAGTTTTAAAAAATTTTTATTTTTTTTTTTTGGGTCCCCAGTGCAGCTCAGGGGCCATGCCTGCTCCATCAGTCCGTGCCCAGAGTTCTAAAGTTCAGGACGTGCCAAGCCACACCGGGGGTTTTGTTTTTTTTTAATATATATAAACTGTACAACACTCTGCCTGCCGCAGCCTGGGGGCCATGCCCGCTCCACCAGTCCGTGCCCAGAGTTCAATGTTCGGGACGTGCCAGGCTACGGCTCAAGGCGTGAAACCACTCCCCCCCAACCCCCCACCCAACCTAACTACCACCCAGAACGTGAATATATACATATAAAACATACAATAACCAATATACATGACATACACGATATATATTAACATAACCCGAAAGCCTAAGGTCGGCTCACCTGCAGCCCTACTTAACTCCATTTTGCCCAAATCAAAACAAAAAGCTTTATGGTGCACTCACAGCCCGCCACCGGGATTGGAGGTGATAAGCCGGGCACAGATATCATAATGTACTATCCCTTGCATTTTCTCCCTATTCTTTCCCTAATTTGCCCTAGACTGTCCTTAGTCTGCCCCTCAGTCTGACCCTTCATGGAAACCTGTCCCTGCCCTATCCCTCCTCTCTCCCTATCCTGTCCCTATTCTCTCCCTACTCTGCCCCTAGAAAATTAAGAAAAACAAACTGTCCCTAACGAAATACAAGCCCTCTCCATAGGAGAGAAGCTTTAGATGTGCCCAGCCTCTCATACTCCAAAGAACGCACCTTCACCAGGTCACCCAGGATGTTCCTACATACCGTATCCACGGGGAGGACTTTCAGCTCCGTCGAGATTAAACACCGTGCACTCCAGATGTGGAACCTGACCACTAGGCTAACTAGAAATAAAGTGCAGCGGTCCCTGCCACCAAGGCCTCTGAACGCTCCATAAGCCCACTCCGCATAGGAGAGGTGTGCCAGCTGAGGCCAGCCTATGGAGACCCCTACCCGTTGGTATACCTCTGTATTAAAGGGGCACTGAAGCAGGAAATGCTCCATGCTTTCCAGCACGTCGCTGCACTCCTGACGGGGGCAACCCCTGTCAATCAGAGGCCTGCTCTTCAAGTTACCCCTTACATACAGTCTCCCGTGAAAGCAGCGCCAAGCCAAGTCCCAAAACTTCAAGGGGACCCGGGTTGAATTCAGTAAATGTAACCCTCCCTCCAGGTCCCGACTTGGGCAGTCCTTGAGCGCCAGGGGCTTCTGGAAATGGGTCAACAGGACTCTTTCGTCGAGGAGCCTCCTCGTCAGAGTCCTGATCTCCCACATCCCCAGACCCCACCGGCGTATCACCTTCAGAACCAAGGTAGCGTAAGCCGGGAGATGTCCGTGCTGCGTGCGAAGGTCCTTCACTCGCCCTCCTGTCTCCCATTCCTGGAAGAAGGGCCGAAACCATCCCCTGCAGGAGTAGACCCACGGAGGAGCCCTCTCTTGCCAGAGGTTGCCTATGTTGATCTTAAAAAAAGTGTTTACAAGAAACACCACGGGGTTGACCATAGACAACCCCCCTAGTCTCCTCGTGCGGTATGTAACATCTCTCCTGATCAGGTTCAACCTATTCCCCCACAACATTAGGAAGAACAGGTTGTAGACCCGAGTCCAGAGAGGTTCTGGCAAAATGCATACGCTGCCCAGGTAGATGAATAACGGGAGCAGGTATGTTTTGATCAGGCTAATTCTTTCCCGAAGGGTCAGAGACCAACCCTTCCACTGATTTACCTTGTGAGTTGCACCATCCAGCCTGTCCACCCAATTTTGCATGGGGTAATCCCCCTGGCCGAATTTGATGCCAAGTACTTTTGCTGAAGTTTGGGGCACCGGAAGGGTGTCCGGGAGATCAAACGTAGGATCCCCCCTTCCTAACCAGAGACTTTCACACTTATCCCAGTTGACCATAGACCCGGAGGCTTCCGAGTAGCGGTCCACCTCCGACACCACAAACTCCGCCTCCTCTCTCGAGGACACGAAGAGCGTGACATCATCGGCGTATGCCACTGCCCTCAGGGTAGCCTCCGGCCCCGCCCGGTCCATCCCGACCCCTGCTATAGGTCCACAATCAACCCTCCTAAGGAAGGGATCTATCGCAAACGCATACAACAGGGGACTTAGAGGACAGCCCTGACGGACGCCGGACCCCACCTCAAAAGGGCGGCCGGGCCAACCGTTCACCAGCGGGAAAGTCTCAGCCCCTGCATACAATGTTCGCAGCCAATCAACAAACCCCACTGGCAGGCCGTATCTCAGAAGGACGGACCAGAGGTACTCGTGATTAACCCGATCAAACGCTTTGGCCTGATCCAAGGACAGCAGGTACCCCTCCCAGTGACCAGCCCTACCCTGCTCCACTGCCTCCCGGACACCGAGAACAGCGCTAAAGGTGCTACGGCCTGGAACAGAGCAATGCTGCGCCCCCGAGAGGAGCCGGGGTGCAAACTTGACCAGCCGATTAAACAGCACTTTTGCCAGAACCTTCCTGTCCGTATTGAGAAGCGCTATGGGACGCCAGTTCTCAATACGGCTCGAGTCTTTACCTTTTGACAGAATGATCAAGGCCGACCTCCTCATTGACTTTGGCAGAGTGCCCGAGGAAAGACACTCATTTAATACCTCCGTCAAGAGGGGACTCAAGAGGTCCTTGAAGGTCTTATAATACTCAGATGTTAATCCATCCGGACCTGGCGACTTTTTGGGCCGGAGCCCATCAATCGCCAGTCTAACTTCCTCTTCTCTGATCTCTTCTGTCAAAACGCCAAGAGAGGTGTCTACCCCTGGCCCAGGGACAGTTTCAGCCAGGAAAGCCGACATCACTTCCGAATCTAGATCCCTCTTTCCCAAGAGTTGCGAGTAGTAGGATCTGACGACCTCCAGAATCCCTGATCTGGATCGATTCAGGGACCCCGTACTGTCAATCAGTCCAGTGACCACTTTACTATTCACTGACATCCTACAGTTTCTGTAAGGGTCGGGCGAGCGGTACTTCCCGAAATCCCTCTCAAAAACCAAGGATGCGTGTCTGTCATACTGGCACGTCTTGAGTAAAGATTTCACTCTGGAGATCTCCTCGCGGCTACCTCCAGTCGAAACGAGATGTTCGAGTTTCCTCCTCAGGCCATTGTACAGGCGGTACCTGTCCAGGCATCTGAGGTTGGAGAGCTCACGGAAGAACCTCGCCGCCCTCCTCTTGAACATCTCCCACCACTCTGACTTACTGCTACAGAGATCCAGTAATGGTACCTGGCTCTGCAGAAAATCTTCAAAGGACTGTCTTATCTCTGCTTCCTCCAGGAGTGATGAATTCAGTCTCCACAAACCTCTACCCATCCGGGGGGTCTCTGCAACATTCAGAGAAAACAAAATCAGACAGTGGTCGGAGAATTCCACCTCAACAACGGACACTGGTGAAGAGATGGCTTCCTCCTTCAAATAAAACCTGTCTATTCTAGACCTGCTCTGACCTCTATAATAGGTGAACCCCTCGTGGCCTGGGGTGTGCCGGATGTGGACATCCACCAGGCGAGCCTCGCTAGCTACACTATTAAGTGCGACGCCATCAAAAGTCAACCGCCTGTCTCCAGAGCCTCCCCTATCGCGGGCTCTTGTGACTGTATTAAAGTCACCTCCAAAGACAACTTGGCGGCTGGTAAAAAGGTAGGGCTTGATCCTCATAAAGAGACTCTTCCTGTCCTTTTTTGACTGGGGACCATAGATGTTTACAAGTCTCAATTCTTGTCCCTTCATGAGGACATCTAAGATCAGGCACCTTCCCATTTCTAATTCAATTACTCGTCGGCATTCGACCGCTGCGGTAAAAAGGACCGCCACTCCGCTATACGGCTCGGCCGCAAGAGACCAGTAGGAAGGGCCTGACCTCCACTCCCTTTTTGCCTTATGTATGGCTGCCAAATCAGACAGCCTGGTCTCCTGCAAAAATAAAATGTCGGCTTCAACGCGGCCGAGAAAATCAAAGGCCGCAAATCTAGCCGTATCTGACTTGATGCTGGCAACGTTAATTGATGCCAGAGTCAGCGGAGTGGGTGCCGCCATCATGAGTGATTAAATTAGATGGCTTTCTTCCTCACACCCGCTTCTTCGGGGTCGGAGGAAAGCCCCTTGCTTCTTTTTTTGGACACAGATGTGTCCATAGCAGGGGATCCCCCGACCCCATCGTCCTTGTTTCCAGGCTCCAGAGTAGCCCCCTCCCCGGAAGGAACTAGGCCTCCACGAGGAGGAGACTCAGTGCCCCCTGTTGACCCTTTCTTTGCCCCAGGCACCTTGCCCTTCGCTTCCCCCTCAGAGGAGGAAGAGATGTCTTGAAGGGCCCGGTACCTATTGGAGAGTCCAACTGGAGGCGAGCAGGCTTCTCCTTCCAGTACTTGGCCAGGGGTGGGAGAAGATCTTGAATCCCCCCTTCGCTTTCTCCTAGTGGCACCTAGCTTACGCCGTTTCTCTAACCACCTCTTTCCTTCCTCATCCACACTCTCATAGTGGGAGGAATCTGAAGAGTTGGTCTTTCCCTCCTCCCTCTGGATCCTCCTGTCCTCTTCATCCACTTCGCTGTCCCTCAAAGCCTCAGCCGCGAGATTTGCTTCAGGAACAGGGGCCACCATTGATCCACCTGCTGTGGGCGCTCCTGTCAGCTCCCTGCTCCGTCTGCGCTTGTCCTGACGCCTCTGCTCAGCAGGCGTCTTTTGCCGGTTCTTCCCTGGCTCCTGAGCTCCTCCACCTCTGCTAGTCCCCTCACCCCCAGAGTCCGCACCATGGCCCCCATCCGTAGGTGCTGAGACCGCATTGGCAAAGGAGCGTGGACAGCGACTGAATGGGTGACCAAGGTCACCACACAGGTTACACCTAATCTCTGCACAGGAGGCGGCTAGATGACCCACACCCCCACACAGAGCGCACTTCAAGGTCTTACAAGCGGCGCTCAAGTGTGAGGGGTCGCCGCACCTGTGGCAGAGCTTCGGCTGCCCCTGGTAAAAGGCCAAGATACGATCCCTGCCGAGGAAGGCTGCAGAAGGTATGTGTGCCACTGAGTTTCCTGAACGCTTCAGCTTGACCATGAATGTCCAGGCCCCGGACCAGATGCCGTGCTCATCCCGGTTCTTTCTGGGCATGTCTGTCACCTCTCCGTATCGACCGAGCCACGTCATAATATCAAAACAAGAAAGTGACTCGTTACGAGTCAAAACGGTCACCTTCTTGACTTCGTTCTGGCGAGACACCACCTGGATGGCAAAGTCTCGCCAGCCGGGCTCGTTTTTCATCAGCTCGTAATTCCCCCAGAAGAGTTCTAGACCCTCTGGGCGAACGAAACTGATGTCAAACTCAGACGTGCCGAAGGGATGGATCAGGGCAAAGATGTCAACCGCCCTGAAGCCCATCTTCAGTAGAAGCTCCACTACCCTCGCCCTCGGGGGGCATGTATCATTGCCTCTCCAGCGAAGACGGACCACATTCCTACGACCTGCGTCCTGCCCGGGTGTTGGTAGGGACCATACGGTCTCCCTCCTTTGCTCTCGGAAGGCCCCTAAGCCGTGTCTCTCTGTCCAAAGAGACAGGTTCACCTCTCTTCCTCCAACTGTGATTGAACTCTCCCCCTTCCGTAGAGCCCCCAGAAGGCGCTGTTGCAATACGCCCTCTCTAGAGCCTGGAGACAAGGAGGATCCCTCCCCTCCAGCGGCGACACTGGCATAACTCCTACCAGCTGTGGTCGCCGCCGGAGGGGCGACTGGAACCTGTGATGTGCCCTGACTATCCCCAGAACCTGTGCCTATATTTGCAGTGGGTGCCCCTGTGCTGAGAACACTAGCTGCAGCCCGTGCCTCCGAGTGCGTCGGAACATCAGACACGCGGGCCGCACCAGACACATCCACACCTTTCATACCAAGACCTTTCATACCAAGACCCTCTGGACCAGACTTGGGGTTAGAAGCAGGGTTTGTTTTTGCCTTGGTAGACCTTGGGGGTGGCACTGCTGCCCCATCTTGTGTAGCTGCAACCACCGTAATGACCCCCCCATGGTCAGCACTCTGCATTCCGGCGCTTTTAGTTTTTTTATTTTTGCCTTTTTCTTTACTTTTGCCAGCAGCCTCCACATCACTGGGTGCCTGGGACCTAGACTGGGACCTAGACTGAGGGACCCCTGCAGACCGACCTGTCGCACAGGGGATCCCTGATCCCGGCCCCGCAGCACCCTCCGCATCACTGGCCTTACTGGCGCTGGCAGTTCTACCACTGCCATAATCCTTTGCCACCTTGCCTTGTCCTGTGCTGGCCGCCCTGCTGGCTGTTTCTGTCACTGCACTAACTGAAACAGGGACAGAGGACCCGGCCAGTTTAACTCCTTTATCCCTGTTCCCATGTTCAAAACCCACTGCAGAGTCAGAAACCGGGGTTCTCAGGGTGGGGGTGCCCTGATCCGACTTTGCAGCCAAACCAGCGCCCCCCGTCACATACACAAATTTCTCCTGCACCAAATTCTTTTTTTTCCCTTTTTTTGTCTTGATTTTCACATCCTCTTCTGGTAAATCATCACCAAACTTAAGGCCGCTCATATTGGGGGGGGATTCCAACAGCCTTATCTGCTGCATTATTAAAGCGCCCCCATCGCTTTTATCTTCCTCTGGATCTGAATCCCCGGAGGTTAGAGGCAGCGCAACCTGCTCCGGCCGGAGGCTGCTGGTGGTTGTAGTGCCACTCTGGGTCTGCTCTCCTGAGCAGACAGGCTGCTCCCTCAGGCTATCCTCAAAGGCATCCTCGTCAGTACAGTCACCACCGCTGTCTCCATCGCTGGAGTGATCAGCTTTCTTGTGACCACTGTATCCTGATGCCATTTTGGAAAATCTATCACCGTTAAGTAACTTTTCCCTAAAGGGACCACTTTGCTCCAGAATCCTGTCCCTCTCCTCCTTGCAGCTCTGTATGCAATCTTTACAGTCCTGTATAGTCTTGCTTATTACATCTTTCTTGCCTTTAGCAGCGGTCTGGTCCTTTAGCGACCTGGCCGACCGCAGCTTCTCCTTCTGCAGGAGGATTTCTCTCCCCGCACGCTCATAGTCCGCCATGCTGGTGGCCAGACGGGAGGCCAGCTCTACCACCGACTCCCCTTTCCTGCGATCACTCCACTGCGGCTTACCTCCTTTGCTGAGCGTTTGGCTGCGAGTTTGACTGCGGGTCATCATTTCGCTTCCGGCGCTGTCAGATGCGGCTGTACCAACCTGCTGGGCCATGTCACTCCGCCTGCGACCCGAACCCTCTCTCTTCGCAGCTTTACTAGCTGCTCCGGCTTTCCTGGTTGTTGCTGCTGAAACCACGTATGCCGCCAGCGCCGCTGATGGTGTTGTCGCTGCCTTCTCAGCATTCCCCCCCTCCGACCGAAGCCGGGGGGGGGGGGGGAATTGCGTGGCTCCATAGAACAAGAAGCCCAGATGAGTGCACTGATCCTGGGATCCAAAACAGGCTTCCAGCTGGGACTGCAGCCACACCCTGGTTCTCTGAGGAGCTCCAACAAACCACACCTTACTCCAGAGATGCACTCACTATTCTGCTGGTTGAGTCCCTGTGTATATGCATTACTTATCCTGTACTGATCCAAAGTTATATCCTGTATTATACTCCAGAGCTGCACTCACTATTCTGCTGGTGAAGTCACTGTGTACATACATTACTTATCCTGTACTGATCGGGAGCTACATCCTGTATTATACTCCAGAGCTGCGCTCACTATTCTGCTGGTGAAGTCACTGTGCACATACATTACTGATCCTGTTCAGATCCTGTGTTACATCCAGCATTATACTCTAGAGCTGCATTCACTATTCTGGTGGTGAAGTTACTGTACATACATTACTTACAAAATATTAACATGCATGGACATTTGTCCAATTTTGAAAGTTGTCTTCAGGAAGAACATGTGGATGATTTGCAAAGTGCCGTATGCTACATACTGCAGTGGCCAAGCTTGGTATTACAAGAAAAGTTCATATCTACTTTAGTGGGGAATCGGCCTGTAACACCAAGCCTGGCCACTACAGAGAGAATGCAGAAATCAGTTCAATAGCTGATTAGTGGGGGGGCCCGGGCGGCAGACCCCCCCTGATCTACTATCCATGACCCATTCTAAGGAAAGACCATCAATAGCTTTCAACTGGAGAATCCCTTTCCACTATCCTACCAAACATAATTGAACACCTGAGCAAGGCTCAAATGCAGCATTTATTTCCATATGGTAATACTTAGTGGGGCTCCTTTGACCCTAATGATATTATATACTTTCTGTGGCATACATTTTACTAACATCTAATACACTTCAGCTGGTATTTCCCTCCATTCATCCTGCAAATGTCTGGCAAGTTCTCTCAAAGAAGATAAACAATGTTCATATTTTTTTACCTGGCATTCCAGTTCTTCCTAAAGATGTTTAGTGGGGTTCAGGTCAGGACTAGGCCAGTCTAATCGTGGAACATTCATATACTCAAAGTAAAACAGTGTTGAATTTGCGACAAGGCATGATGTCTTATTGGAAGCATTGATGACCCTTCCCGGAGTATTGTCACATTGTCAGCAGCACATCATTGTCTAGAATGTCAGGGTACACCTCTGTGTTCATGGTTCTCGTCACCACATCAACGGACCGAGACCATGCCAAGTAAAGCATTCCTAGACCATAACAGAACTTCTGTCATACTTAACTGTTTGCACAATACAATCAAGTAAAAGGCGTTCCCTAGACATCCTCCACATCCAGGTACGTCCACCTGATGACGCTCATTGCATTATTGTAGACGGAGTGATGCATCTTCTTTGGGAAAACTCACTAGACATTTGCAGGATGAATAGAGGGAAATACGAGCTGAAGTGTATCAGATATTAGTAGAAGATATGCCACGGACAATATCCAATGTTATTAGGGCAAAATAAATACTACTTCTTGATTCTTGCTCAAGTCTCTAATTATTTTTGGTAGGATGGCATAAATGTCGTGTTTCAACCACCCTTGAATCTGGAGTTCTGTGAATGATCTGTACAAAGGATGGATAGTTACATTACTATTAGAGATGAGCGAGCGTACTCGCTAAGTCAAACTACTCGAGCGAGTAGTGCCTTAAAGGGGTTGTCCCGCGCCGAAACGTTTTTTTTTTTTTTTTCAATAGCCCCCCCGTTCGGCGTGAGACAAACCCGATGCAGGGGTTAAAAAAGAAAACCGCACAGTGCTTACCTGAATCCCCGCGCTCCGGTGACTTCTTACTTACCTGGTGAAGATGGCCGCCGGGATCTTCTCCCTCGGTGGACCGCAGGTCTTCTGTGCGGTCCATTGCCGATTCCAGCCTCCTGATTGGCTGGAATCGGCACAAGTGACGTGGCGGAGCTACAAGGAGCCGCTCTCCGGCACGAGCGGCCCCATTCAGAAAAGAAGAAGACCGGACTGCGCAAGCGCGTCTAATCCGGCGATTAGACGCTGAAAATAAGACGGCACCATGGAGACGAGGACGCTAGCAACGGAGCAGGTAAGTGAATAACTTCTGTATGGCTCATAATTAATGCACGATGTACATTACAAAGTGCATTAATATGGCCATACAGAAGTGCTTACCCCAACTTTGTTTCGCGGGACAACCCCTTTAAGATTCGGGTGCCGGCGGGGGAGAGCGTGGAGTTGCAGGAGTCAGCAGGGGGGGCGGGGGGGAGAGAGTGAGAGAGAGATCCTCACCCACCCCCCGTTCCTCCCCACTCTTCCCCGCCTCTTTCTGCCCCCTGCCGGCACCCGAATCTTTTGAGACGAGCGGGCAGTTACTCGCATAATGCACTACTCGTTCGAGTAGTTACGCTCGCTCATCTCTTATTACTACGCATGGCACACATCCTAAGATCCGAGACTCTAGTACTCCAAACCTCAACGGCACCCAGACTTCATCAGCCCCAGCACTCAAAAAGTTGTCTGCACTGCACCCCTGCACCCGAACTTTATCAGTTTCCCAGTCTTAAGGCTCAAATGCTCTAGATGACCAAAGGAAGAGCAGCTCTGGAGCACACACGCCTGCCCTAACCCATAGAATAGTCTGCAGAAGGGGAACATTAGTAAGCACACCATTGTTCGGGTGGAGAGGCACTTTAAGACTGAATGAATAGAATCAGACTTGACACAGCAACAAAGCTTTTAATGAAGATGACAATGTGAAGTCTGAGGCGGAGAGCTGCGCTGCAAATGTGGGTTTTGGCAAGTAAAAGGGTTCAATTCATATGTAACAAAAGACGCCTTTGTGGAACAATGTATCGGTTGCTATGTTTATCCTTGGTAAATGGAACTTGGCTTCAATTATCTTTTATAGATCAGTCGCTCATTTTTTTAAGCAAAAATAGCATTAAATGAGATGCCTTCCATTTCACTTGTGAAGAGGAAGAAAGTACATACTTAAGAAATGAGATCGGAGACGTCCTCAACGTCTGATGCTGAGGGTCTGGATGATGTGGGATATGATAAAGACAGATTCATATCTCACCACTATTCCGACTACTTCGGGGGCTAATGCCCACAAACTGATTTTTACTGTGGTTCCTGCGGCGTACATCCGCGGCAATTAGGTTTTATTGAACCTAACCTGCCAATGGCGACACGTGGACGTTTACCGCGGATTTCCCGCAGATTTAGGCTGTGGGAGGTCTCCATTAATACAGTATTAATGGAGACCGCGGAAAAACGCGTGGGCGTGTTTTGTTTACTACCGAGGTACTCCTGCGGTGAAAATCCGTGACGGCTTTGGGCGTGAACCCTTAGGCCCCCTGTCCACCGGTGATGCATAGTCCCGCAGCAGATCTCCGCTGCGGGAGCCGCCGCCCGGGAACAGGAGCCGCCGCCGATTCTCCGCCAGTCAACCCTATCTGATAGATAGGCTGGCCGCGGAGAATCGGGGCAATTCGAATTGCCCGCCACAAGCGGAGATCACAATAATTCTTCGCTCATGGACAGGTGCTGGCGCGATTCGCCAGCAGTTTACCACCGGCGAAATCACGCCCGTGGACAGGCACCCTTAGTGTCAGTCCTCACTGCAGCTCCAGCATTTTATTCAGGACAAGGTTAGATGATAAATACAAGCCCTTCTCACGGAGCTGAGGATTCAAAGAGTAGAAGGTAGTCTTCCAGTCTTCCAGCCTTTAGTCTTCCAGTCCTGTGTGAATAAGATCTACAGAAACAGCAGAGCTAAATGTGTGAATTAAGCCCTTCAACAGAATATACTTGAGCAAAATGGGCAGACATGACACACTATGTTATTTTAATGTGCAGCTATAGAGGACGGTTTGTAGTGGTCCAGTACAAGCTTTTCTGGCCCCCTCCATAATGTCATACATGTAATGTCTTGTGTTGATGCACTGTCTTGTCATTATGTTGTGTGTATTGCACCGCTGCAGTAAGTGATGGGTTAATGTCTGCAAAATATGAGCTGCCTGTCTGTAAATGTATCAATTTTATCCTGTCATGTGGTATGAGAGAAGGTATAAATGTGTGTGGTTGAGAGTAGGAAAAGGTCTTCCAACTTGATTCCTACCTGAGGAGGAGATACAGAGGCACATGGGGGCACCTTCAGCCCTCATGTGTTGAAGATGGAAGAAGAGGAGAGATTTTCAGAGTGCAAGGATCTGCACGGACTGTAAGTAAACCCCAAAAAAGTGAGAGACTGCGCCTAGCGCAAATTCAGTTAGTCATGGCCTAGTGCAGAGGTACTCAATCGTCTGCACACTCAAGTCTGAGTCCCGCTGAGTGGAGGTACTTGTCTGCCGGAGAGTCTGTGGAGTAACCCTACCCCTTTTCCTCCTCTGGAGTGTTCCCCATCCAGGGGCAGTCCCTGACAGATAACGTGGACTGCTGGACCGGTATCATCCTGAGTTTCCTTCCTGACCTCAACTCTCCTGTTTTACCTGCACTAGTATATCATTTGAATTTATGCCTTGTACTACTAAAGAGAAGTTTTCAGTAAAGTTATTTCCAGGCCCTGACCGTTCCTGGGGACCTGAGGTATTTAAATTGTCTGTGGCTGATTTATTTGCCGCGCCGGTGGTCATGCTTGGGGGTACCGGAACTGTGGCGTCACACGTAACAAATTCTTCTGCACCTGTTACCCTGTTTATTGGGCATCCCCATGCCGGGGGTGTCCGAAAGAGGCCCAGTGCTGCCCTGGCCTTGGCTACGTGTGTCCCTCCGGGAGGGAGCCTGGTAAGTGCCGCTGTGACAAGCCAATACTTTACCCTCCCAGCTCCTCAGCGTATGTCATGTGTCCAGGGTCACCCTACGGGACGCTGCAGGTGCAGGATACAAGAATTCACCATGCAGGAGCCGACACATATCTGTCTCTTTTCTTCTTCATCTGTACTGCGGATGGTTGTGGCGAGCTGCCCTCGGACATGCGCAGTACAGATTTTTTTTCAAAATGTTTGCTTTTCCCGTGCCATCGCTAGATGGTAATGCGGATTCTGCGGCCTGTCTGCAATGTTAATGACTTCAAAGGAAGGAATCAGTGCAAAAATAGAGCATGCTGCATCTTCCCTCCATTCACGGAAACCGCAATTGGTTTTCGTGAGTGTGCAAGAAGAATAGATTTCCCGTAGCATGCCATGGACAGTATTTGCTCCGGATTCTTTAGGGCGCCTACACACGGCAAAGGGTCAGATTCCACATATGCCCGGCTGGCGTACCTGCCATTTTAGCTTTTCCTCTGTGCTGCATATGGTCCACACGGCTCACTATCAGACATGCACAGTAAAGAATTTCTTTTCTAAACTCCTGCTCTTCCCGTGTCATCGCCTGGCAATCATGCAGAATCCGCAACCTTTCCGCAATGTCAATTGTGAAAGGGCTATGGGTCGGGCGACTTCCATTGACTTCAATGAAAGCCGTCTGCACGGAACCCGCGTAAAAATAGAGCATGCTGCAATCTTTTTTCCGCAAGCAGAAAAACATAGTCGCTTTCCGCTCATGCTCTATTGGTTTCAATCGGTGTGGAATGCCACGGATCGTCCACAGGGTAGACGATCGCAGACTGCGCAATCCAAACCCGGTCGTGTGCAGGCGGCCTTATATTGATAGACAGTCTGCCTGTATTCTGCTTATGCAGAAAGCAGCTAAATAGCAGCATACCGGCAACAGAACAGCTCAATGAATAAATACTGTGCCAGAACCAAGCTCATAACATAAGTACAGCACTGGAACCAAGCTCAATACATAAATACAACACTAGCGCCAAACTCATAATAAAAAAATACAGCACCAGAAGGAACCTCATCACACAGACATAATAACAGAACCAAGCTTATAACATAAATACAGCTACAGAACCAAGTGGATAAAACTACAGCAGCATAAACAAAGTCATAACAGCAATACAACACAAACCAACCTCAGTACATAGATGCAATACCAGAACTGAGCTCATAACATAAATACAGCACCAGAGCTGAGCTCATGATATAAAAACAGCATGAACCAACCTCAGCACATAGATGCAGTACCATAATCGATGTCACAACATAAATACTGCACAAACCTATATATTCGGTACCAGAACCAAGCTCATAGCATAAATACAGTACCAGAACCAAACACATAGCACTGGTACAGCACCAGAACTAAGCTCATAATATAAATACAGTACCAAGACCAGTACATAAGCACAGCACCAGAACCGAGCTCAGGTTCCCTCTAAGATATTTCAGCAAGGTCTTTTAAATGCAAATTGTGTTATTATTCTGCTGCACTTGCTTCGCTTCATCTGTATAGCTACACAAAAAAACCATGGAGTCCTCTGAAGCAATCTATTGTATCTCCAGGCATGAATACAGTCCCCAGTAAGGACTGTCCCACTGATAACAAATAATTACTAGATGCCATGGTTTGAGGAGCATTGATCTACCACAGTAGTTGTGAAATGCATTGAAATGTTCTACACAGTGACTGAAGTAGTTTGCAATTACAGCCGGTGACTGTTGAAAGAAAGCCGGAGAAAGGCTTGTGATTAGCATAGCCTTAATGGTCGTATTGATTGTCAGACATGGTGAACGGCGCTCTTACATGTTTCATTTTCTCCGCACTGTCATGAGCAGTCAGCACCAGTTTTTGTAGCATTACATTCTTCTAGAAGATTCTCATCGAGAATTTCCAACTGAGACGTCTTAGAATTCCATTGTTTCAGCAGAAATGATCCTAATTGTTACATACTAAAGGGCTTTTTACACAGCCAGATAATTGGGCAAGGAAGGTGATCCAAATGCTCTTTTCAGGCCATGCAAAATCAAAAACGAGCAGTCAATGAATAAGCAAACGCTGGTACATCGGCTGGTCAGCTTATTTACTGGATGTCAAGCATAAAAATGTCCGCTTTTGCAGCCAACGAGTTCTATGGGAATGGACAATCCTTCAGCTCCTAATGGAATCCGCACTGACCTGTGTAAAGTCTGGTAGATGGGTCTATATCACTGTCCAAAAGGACCCTAAGGGGCCATGCAACTTGGGTGTATTATTGAGTTGTGTAGTACAGATCTGTAATGTGGTGCCCATATAAAGCAGAGGTATCGATGGTAGCAACTCTGCTCAGGGGATAGGCACAGGAGGGTTTGCGCGGTCTTCAGACTTTCCCCGACAGGCTGGACAGCTGGCATATCTTATACCTTCATCATCTCAAGACCAGGTTTGGTTTTTCCTTATGCTGCAGTCAGGTTCCGGACCTCTGTACTTCCTAGTACAGCTTAGCTATAGAAGAACTTATCTTCCTCCTCCCCCTCCTCAACATCCTCCTCCTCTTCTTCTTCATCCTCCTCCTCCTTCTCCTCATCCCCCTCCTCTTCTTTCTCTTCTATCTCTTCTTCCTCCTCCTCCTCATCCCCCTCCTCTTCTTCCTCTTCCTCCTCCTGTTCTTTCTCTTCCTCCTCCTCTTGTTTCTATTCTTCCACAATTTTTAGGGGTGAAGTTAGGGTTCAGCACAAACTAATTAAGACCGAACCAAGCTTTTTTGCCCAAAAGTTGATGTACTGGCCAACCGGACTTTTGAAAAGTTCACTCATCACTAGCAGGGATGACGCTGGCCAAGGTGAGGCACCTTCAAAGATTCTCTCCGGCACCACATACTTTGCAGCAGAATAACTTTATGGTGCTGGGCCACTTTCTCTTATGGCCTTGAGGCACTCAACCACCACTTCATAATAAACATTTAAAGGAACATTTCCCCATAAAATGTTGTTACCAATCTTTGCATCGTGCACATAGACAGCTAGAGGAAGCACTATAGAGGGGAAACTCCTATGGGTCTACAATACAAACCAGTAGGGACTCATTGTGAGGGCTTACAAGGTCTATGCAGGCAGCAGTGAACATTCAATCTCTTTGCTTTGTATTAAGAACATATGTGGAAAGGCAAGAGGTTGGATTAGCTCATTATTACATTAAAGATCTTTTCTGACAGTCAAGCAATAATGGCATATGATGCTTTCATTGGTCGGGGTCTGAATCCTGAGATCCCTGCCATATACTAGAATGAATGGGACTCAGTACAGAACCAAGCACAACCACCCATACAGATAAGCCAATGTTTCCATACAAATAGCTAAAGAGTCATAGTGCTTCATTATGGTGATTGGAGGGGTTTCCAGGAGTTGGACCTCTACGAGTCAAACTAAGGATGACCATCAATATTTGACATAACTAAATAAAATTGGGGAAGATCTTTAATAACTTGTCACCTTTAAATGGCTTGTACAGGATTAGAAGAACACGGCTGCTTTATTCTACACAGTGTGGCACGCCTGTCCGCAAATTGTGCCTGGAATCGCAACTCGGCTTCATTGATGTGAATGGGGTTCAGTTGCAATACTGCATACAATCTATGGACAGGTGTGGCACTGTTATATGAAAGTAGCCATGATTTTCTAAACCTATATAGCCCCTTTAAGTCTCCTTATATCCTTTTTCTGGATAATTTTAAAAACTGCCCGTCTATCAGCTCCTATTTCTTAGTTAGTCTTCCTATAGTGTTTCATCTTGGTTTAATCACTTAGTAAATGAATGGAGTTCAATTCTCCGAAACAAAACTCCAAAAGACATAATGCTCAGCGCCTCTCCATGCTCATATTTTGAGGGTCTTTAACTAAGCCTACCTCATGGAGTGCTGGGTCAGATATAGCATTGAGCAGACTGAAAAAGCCGAACCTGAATTTTGGGTGGTTGTCTCAGCTGAACCTACTAACATTTCTTCTTCATCTTCTTGGTCTTCTTCTTTTTCTTTGTCTTCTTAATCTTCCTCATGAGTGCCACCTATTGGAAGGCAGCAATCCCTGAAGTTTTACTGTCTTCCAGTAGGTGACACTGTGGAGGTATTGTTCCATTTCCCTTATTTGCATATTACCCAGAGGAGCGTAAATGGCCTTTTAAGTCTCCTCACTCACTGTCTAGGTGAAAAGATAGTGTTTCTGACCCATGAAGACAAGTATGATGTGAAAGAACTTAAATTTTTAGACAAAGATAGACCAAGGATATTTCTCTGGTACTGCAGTGACTTTAAAGGGATCCGGCAGGGTCACCGAAACACCAAGTAGTCTCCGCCACCAAACAGCAGGACTTTCAGCTATTTCTCTCTCTTCCTTCTGCAATTCTCAACAATACTAAGGCGTTCTTGCAGGTCGGTGTAATCTGCCTTCGACGTATGCCACAGCCGTCCAGGAATGAGCTGCCTGCTTGCTGGCCAACTCACAAATTTTGCTGTGTTACCCTTTCACACATTTTTGCCCTTTTATATTTCCTCTACCAAATCTCGTGAGAGAACCCAAGAGCCTGCTCTTCTTTCTATCTCCCTGGTGACCAGGACCCTAATCAAGAAGAGCATATGTATGCCTGTAATGTTACCTACACAATTTGTGCACACCTTTGGTAACAGGGGAGACCCATGGGTGTCAAGAAGGGGGAACTATGGTTCAGAAGCTGACATATGGGGTTGAAACTCTTTATTAAACTTTGAACAGTCTCTCAGCATTTGACAGTGGATCACCAAAATCTGGCTTGCAACTGGTAGCACAGGGGCGTAACTATAGAGGATGCAGGGGATGCGGTTGCACCCGGGCCCAGGAGCCTTAGGGGGCCCATAAGGCCTCTCTTCTCCATATAGGGAGCCCAGTACTATGAATAAAGCATTATAGTTGGGGGCCCCGTTCCAGATTTTGCATTGGGGCCCAGGAGCTTCAAGTTACGCCTCTGCGACAGCACTTGCTAGTTTGGCAGAGTGTAACTTCTGGGGGCTTACTTTTTATCTCCACTTCCTTTAACGAGACGGCACCTTCCAAGGCCCCACACAACACACAAGGCATTGCACAGGACCTTTAGGTTCCACATGGGGTAGAGACCCAAGATCACAGCTCACAGAATGGCAGGCATCCACTCACTCCAACTGTCTCAATTTTTGAGCTGCTCTAGGTATCACCTTCCTAAACAATTTCTTAAACAATAGAGACATATTCCACCCTATTACACATACAAAAAAGAATAAATAAGCAGGAGTAGCACTCATGTAATAACCATAGAGCGCGCATCGAATAAGATCCGACTTTTACTCAGCGACATGTTCTACTGAACAGATATTGTTTCCAAATAAATAGCCGTTGAATAGACTTTCCCTTTAATTACCGCACGCTTTGATGCTATTAGAAGACATACATTTTTAATTAGAGTAAAAATGAAGAAGGTCATCACAACTGTAATTGAAACAAGACCTTTCTGAGCACTGTTCTGTATTATTAAGAAAGGTTCTGTGTGGGCGGGTGAGGGGGAGGCTATTCTAAGACCTGTATGCAAAGCTATTGAACTTCTGTATCTCTCCGTTCTAAGTGGTGTGTTAATAGACATAGTGAGGAGTTTGTGGAGTGCTATATAGGTTGCATTCATTGGAAAAAAGATCTAAGGCATCATGTACGCAACAGAGCTGTTTGCTTGGGGCCACTATGGAAGCTCACGTAGTATCGGGAGCTGCACAGCCTATATGTGGGTCATTCCATGTCAACTGGCCTAATTTGGGAGAGGGTCCCGGCTCGACCACCTTCAATTTTGCTGGAATTATTTCAGAATGTTCATACACCACCTGTATGAAGTTCTGCAAAGTTTCATCTTGGTGTATACCTTGGTTGAGGCCCTAGTGCAGTGGTGGCGAACCTATGGCACACGTGCCAGAGGCACCACGCAGAGCCCTCCCGGCTGGCACGCGTTGCCGTTGGCTGCTCACTACGTTAGTGAATACTGGCAGGGAAGGCTGAGTCAACCTTGAGCCAGCTACCTGAACCAAGGGATTGAACCCGTAACCTCAGGTTGTGAGTGAGAGTTAGGGCTACATTTCTGCTTCCTTAAAGGGGTTGTCCCGCGCCGAAACGGGTTTTTTTTTTTTTCAATAGCCCCCCCGTTCGGAGCGAGATAACCCCGATGCAGGGGTTAAACAAGAACACCGGACAGCACTTACCTGAATCCCCGCGCTCCGGTGACTTCTTACTTACCTGCTGAAGATGGCCGCCGGGATCTTCTCCCCCGGTGGACCGCAGGGCTTCTGTGCGGTCCATTGCCGATTCCAGCCTCCTGATTGGCTGGAATCGGCACGTGACGGGGCGGAGCTACACGGAGCCCCATTGAGAAAAGAAGAAGACCCGGACTGCGCAAGCGCGTCTAATTTGGCGATTAGACGCTGAAAATTAGACGGCACCATGGCGACGGGGACGCTAGCAACGGAACAGGTAAGTGAAAAACTTCTTATAACTTCTGTATGGCTCATAATTAATGCACGATGTACATTACAAAGTGCATTAATATGGCCATACAGAAGTGTATAGACCCACTTGCTGCCGCGGGACAACCCCTTTAACACTCTGCGCCACACGGGGCTCTATAAGAAACCTATAGCTTTTTTGCTTGCCTATTTACTGTGTTATTCCCCACTGACATTGGTAAAAAAATGATTTTTGCAAACTATACCAATTTTTAAACACCTGCAACTCACAAAGGACACTTCCAATTTTATTTTGCTTTGTGCCACTAGAAAGAGCATGTTTTAAACTGTTCCTGTAGTTTCATGTTGGTATCTTTCCACTTAAGGAAAAAAAAAACTCCGTTAAAATTGTGTGACCAAGCTGAAACTTTGCAGGACTTTATACAGGTGGTGCATGAACATTCTGTAAATATTTCAGCAAAATTGAAGGTGGTCGAGCAGAGACCATTAGGGCTTATTTAGACGACCGTATATCGGCTCGGTTTTCACGCCGAGCCGATATACGGTGTCCTTGTCTGCAGGGGGGGGGGGAGGATGGAAGAGCCAGGAGCAGGAACTGAGCTCCTGCCCCTTCTCCGCCCCTTGCCACTATGTGCAATAGGAGGGGGCGAGACAGTGGCGAAGCTAAGTCCTGGTGCTTAGCTCCTCCCCGTTCCAGCCCTCCCATTGCAAATAGTGGCGAGGGGCAGGGAAGGGGCAGGAGCTCAGTTCCTGCTCCTGGCTCTTCCATCCTCCCCCCCCCCCCCCCCCACCTGCAGACAAGGACACCGTATATCGGCTCGTCTAAATAAGCTATGTATGAAACTAGGCTCTTTGTGCTGTCATAGGCTAAGTGCTAAGCTGAATACGGTGGAAGGTATGTCATTTTATTTTGGAAGTATTTTTCCCCATTTGCAATACTTTTGTCATACAGCGTCCAATGGAGCACATTTTATTATGTCAGATTCAGACATACACTATCCTACCGGAACTAACTGTACACCTGAGTAAGAATTAAAAGTTGTATTTATTTCTATATTTTAATTCTTAGTGGGTCTCCATAGGGCTTAATGACATCAGAATCTCTTCATGACAAACTTTCTACTAACATGGGATATACACTTTAACTTCGATTTCCCTCCATTCATCCTGCAAACATCTGAGTTCTCTCAAAGAAAATGCTTCAGCCTATCTACAATGCTGTAAGGAGAATTGCCATTGGACAGTTGAGCAATGGGAGAATGTTCTATGGACTGACAAATCACGCTATTTCATCTTCAAGTCAGATGAATGTGCCCGGGTGTGGAGGAGGTCTGGGAAAACGCCTTTTGCCTGAGTGTGTTGTGCCAACAGGTAAGTATGGTAGAGGCTCTGTTATGGTCTACGGATGTTTTACATGGCAACGTTCTTTCATTGCTCAACCGTTCAATGAAAACGCTTATGGCACCACTAGAGCCAATGCATCTTCTTTGAGATAGCTTGCCAGATGTTTGCAGGATGAATGAAGGGAAGTACCAGCTGAAATGTATTAGACTTTAGTATATAGTATGCTATGGGGAGTATCCAATGTCATTAGGGCCAAAGGACCCCAATAAGTATTAACATATGGAAATAAGTACTACTTCTGATTCTTGGTGTCCAATTACATTTTGTAGGATAGTGTACTTGCATGAAACGAAGACATATGAAGATGTAGCGTTCAGATAGTCGCTCAGAAAAGTAGTTGAATAGTACGAACAACAGTCATTTGTTTGCTTTTACACAGAGCGACAATCCTTCATTAGTCGCTGGCCGAAATATCTTCCATAGAGGGGATCTGCATGCAAATTAATTTGCAAATACAAATGGCTGGGACTTTACACCAGGCAACTTTTGATCAATCAGTGACTATTTTTTAAAGCTGAAACGAAATGCCTAGCGACTTAACGCTTGCCACCCTGTCGGTGGCCATGTTTAAATGGCTTTTCTTTGAATTTGCACTTTTAAGCAATTAGTCAGCCAATAGTCATCTCTTGTAAAGGTACCGTAAGGCTCTATGAAGCATGCGGCCTTTATGCCAGCACACTTTTATCCCCATACCATACGATCTATTAATGGGCCTTCTATTTGCACATCATTGCCTGATAAATGGAGTCTATTTAGTAGCCATCATGCAGTGCCCCTTGGGAGATGGGTGCCAACAAACTGGTTTGCACCCCTTGTTCTAAGGACTCACTAGCTTGGACTCTGGACTATAGTACCACCCAGGAGCGTAACTATAGAGGATGCAGGGGATGCGGTTGCACCCGGGCCCAGGAGCCTTGGGGGGCCCATAAGGCTTCTCTTTTCCATATAGGGAGCCCAGTACTATGAATAAAGCATTATGGTTTGAGGCCCGTTCCAGGTTTTGCATTGGGGCCCAGGAGCTTCAAGTTACGCTGTGGTACCACCCATACTGCCCTGATGGCGGTCCTGCTGAAGCTGCATTTCCCGACTTGCATCCCAATGTTCCTAATTAGCCCCTGTGCTAGATGTTGAGCATCCTCTCTTCGGGAGCCAAGTAATGGCAGTGGATTCACAGCCACACGACTGGCGTGTTGCGAATTGTTTTGTATCACCAAAGCACGTAATTATGCGCTGTCACTCAAACAACTTAATTCCTAAACAAACAGAAGGTCACGCAGCAAACAAACTCTCAGCTCTCATAGAAAATTACAGACTTGATAACAACCCCAAATCTCTAACTCATTCTCAAGACTCAAAAACTGTAATTAGGTGTTTCCTTTCACTCTTGTTTTTCGACAGCTTTACGTTTTGGGGGACTTATACAAAACTTTGTTGCAAGAGCTTCAAACAATAAGCTATTTGTATATCTTACAAAACAAACATGTTATGTCGTAAGGCAGTAATCTCCAACTTGTGGCTCGTTTGTAGCTGCCATGGCAGACTGGGAATTGCAGTTTCTCAACAGCTGGAGAGCAACAGGTTGGCGACTAATGGCATAGAGAACGTATATGCTAAGTAGTACAGTAACTGCAGACATATAATTCATAATGTGTTTGAAGACCACCACAAAATGCCTAAGGGTAGGATAGAAGTAAAGTTTACAAACATTAAAGGGTTTGTCTGCTTTGGACTATCTGTTATTGCTAAAAAGGTTCCCAATGATAAGCAGATTGGTAGGGGTGAGCCATCAGTAGGGCCGATTTCATGAATCGGGAGGGTTGATCCTATCACCCAATAAAGTTAATAGGAGTAAAAATCTGTATCACTAATTCGCCCTACAGATGATCCCCAATGCAGTCAAAGCTCCCCACATTGCATGGAAATACAGCCGCACGTGTGGGGCTCTCTGTGCTCCTCTCACAAATTGGCGAAAAATACTGTACAGTGGTGTAGGGGTGAATTATAGCACACTGGTGTGACTGGAAAGAAAAGAAGGCTTACATAGGGTCTCCGAGGTCACAAATTGTGACAAGGAAGACAGCAGGTGGGACGCTTCTTTTAAAAGCAATACCACAAATTTTGACAGGTGAACACAACACTCAAGCATGGGCCTGCTCCAAGGAACAGCTGTAGAGCTACCAAAACTTTGCTATGTAAGACAACAGGTGTGCTGCTTGTTTTAAAAGCAATGTCATAAAAGTTTGCAAAGGGCAATATCTACCAGGTGGACAGAACAGCCAAGCATGGACCTTCTCCAAGGAAAAGCTGTAGAGTAGCGGATGTTTCTGTGCTTGAGAAAATTTTTCATTTTGGGAGAAGGAGAAGGAAACATGGCGGAAGCAGGGGAGGAGAGCAGCAGCAGCAACGGCACCATGTGGGCACAGTGTGGTAATATGTGAACAAAAATTGCAGGGTGTTAACTAATCAGTGGAATCTGCCAATGGGGTATAGAAGTCAAGTGAAAACCATGCCTGGGCCATTCTATAAACATCAGGTGATTCACATTGTCAGTGTACAGATGGATGCATCAATTGGTTGTCATACACCCAGCTGTCCTGACCACACTTTCTAATAGCACACTGGCATTGGGTGGGCAAGCACGTCTGAAGCATGTTGTGCACACTCTGGCCACTCATCCAGCCTAGAGACCCAGAAGTCAAAGGGGCCAGCACCATATCTGAGTACATTCATGCAGTAGCTGCACATGCTCTTGGACCATCATGAATAAGTTATGAAGACAAAAGAAAAAGAATACAGCTCACCGTTGGATGCTCGACCAGGAAAATCAAATGTCTTCGCAAAATGCTCCACCGGTGCATGGATGTAGCTGAGCCCAGTCCTGGGGTAAAGATGAGAAATGTGAAGATTCAATCCAGCACCATTATTCTTTAAAAAAACCTAAAACACTCTTTTATTAAAACTGCATTCCAAATTCCCGTGTGCACAGGGATAAAAAAAACAAGCTAATGCGTTTCGGCTGTCATGCAGCCTCACTCATAGCATGGCATCACATTGTAGATCAAGGCCTTAAACAACGCAAAAGGATATTCTAGTGTCCCAGAACCAAAGTTTTTGTTACACCCCAGTGCAAAGTTGTCACGTGGTTTCATAAAGCATATTTTTCACATGCATAATAATATATATTGTTTGTACCTCGCATTGTACCTGCAAGTCTTAGGCCCAATGACCACATCCAGATTTATTTATAAAATCCGCGCGTGGCCCCCGCACTGTAGATCCGTGCATCTTTCTGCCCATAGGGATGCATTGGCATCCGTAGGGCAGCTAAAAGCACACGGATGGGATTTCTTCCCGGCGTGCGGGTCGACACATGGGAAGAAATCGCAGCAGGCACCATTTTCCTGCGGGTCTACGGTACGGACGGCTCCCGCGGTTTCCATTGAAGCCTATGGAATCCGTCTGTATCCGCGGCACAGCCGCAGCTCTTTTTATGCTCTGCTGCGGATACGCGGGAGAGCAGGAGATTTAAAAGAAAAAAAGCTGTGCACGGCACATGCGCGCGGCGCGCTGCCGGCGTGCCGAGCACATCCGCCGGATGGAAGAAAGAAGATCTGGTCTGCATACAGAAGAGCCCCGCAGCATCCGGAGAGGTAAAAAAAATGCATTTTCCCTCTCCATGGTTGCGGGCGCGCATGGATTCTACTGCAGGATTCAGCAGTGAAATCCGTGCGCGCAAGTGGACATGAGGCCTTCTATTTGCAGAATCTTGCATAAGCTCAGGCTATGCAGAGATATAAGGGTTACATTGTACAGATGTGATTTTGGTTATCAAGCAAACCCTCAGCAAATTTTGCAGAGTTGCATCAGTTGTTGCAAAACCAAATTGTATCAGTTTTGCAGGGCAATCCCTGGTAATGTGCGAGGGAGGTCAGGGAGCTGAGGCACCCCAGCTGGTAATCACTATCATTGTGAGGCACACATGCCAACAGGGAAAAACTCTGCATGCCCTCTCTGGCACACATGCCATAGGTTCACCACCACTGGTATAGCTTGGATCTTTGTGAGCTGTCCCTGTTTGGCACAGCATAATTGAATTCCCGGAACCCACTGCTAGCTGTGTAAAGTCTGCAAATAATTCATAATGGCTGGACTGGCAACTTTGAACAATATCTAGGGCCTAGAAAAGCATAGAACTGCAATATTCACCACACTAAAGAGTATTTTGTCTGTCTGCTTTGCTGCTACCAGTATATATGTTGACAGCAGCAGCAGAAAAATATACCCTCTCCCAATGTTTAGACCACATTTCCTATAGTCATAAAACGTGATGCAGCAACTTTTTCTGGAACCCTGTATAAGGCCTTCTTCCCACGGACGGATTTCCGCTGCGTTGCCCGCAGCTATTAGGTTCTATTGAACCTAATAGCTCAGGGCTCACGGTGCGGAATTCCACCGCAGAATTCCGCACCGTGAAATCACCCGTCCTCACCCGCAGCAGTAAATGAAAGCCGTTCATTCACTCTATCTTCCGCTGTAGCACAGCGGAAGATAGCGTGAAATCGCCTCTCCGCTCAACCGCCGCCGTGTCATATGACGCAGCCGGCTGTGTCATGTGACGCGGTGGGCGTGTCATGTGACGTGGCCGGCATGTCGCATGACGCTGCGGCGCGTCACGCCGAAGCGTCATGCGGGAGCGAGGACGCCGGATCTGAAGGTAAGTTTGGGGGTCTCTGGGGGGCGCCGTGAGCAACTCCGCCGCGGAATTCCGCGGTGGAGCCTGTCACAGCCGTGTGCAGCCGGCCTTAGTCCTCTGCTGGTATACAGGCTTTCATACACAGCAGCAATATATCCTCTATAGAACATGTCTCCCTATTAGCAATAGACCACATGTTATATTGACATATAAACATGATGCAGCTTCTTTCTCTGTTCCCTCTAACATAACCTCGGTATCTAAGCTTTCACACCAGTAGTAATATATCTTCTGTAGACTATATGGTCCTAGCAACAGACCACGTGTTATATAGGTATATACACATAATGGAGCTTCTCTGGTCTGTCCTCAACTGTACAATGGCCACTGATTACACTATGCATATTTTATTTATGGCTAGGTCATGTGCTGCCCATATGCAAGATGAGAGCACATTTGGTGACACCAGCAAGGTACCCTGGCTGCTGATTGGCTGCACACTGATCTTTGCAGCAGGTATTATGGGAGATTTGATTTTGCAAAAATCAGTTTGGACTAACCTAATTTGATTTTGCAAAAATCATAATGATTTTATTTCTCAGCCGATCAGCTCATAGGGAACTCAGTAATAAGAGATCAATTTCCCTGCAGCACACCCGCAGGAGAAATGAAGCATTACACTTCCCATTGAAATAAATGTTTTTTCTACGTAATGCACTGATATGCTGAGTCCTCCAGGTTAAAAGAAGCTCCTTTTATTCAATCTCCATTTCGACTAAGAAATCAGGTTACTGAATGAAGCATTCCCGTCTATTAATTCATAATTTTTTAACAAGGTAATTAAATATGGCTTTAAATATCCACTCAAGAGATTCATCAGAAGTGTTGCAAGAGAAGAGATCCCCAAAGAAATCAACCAAATTCCAAATCTTATTTTTAAGAGCCTTTGGGAAATTAAAGCAGCAACCTGACTGGTTGCCATCGGAACTTCTCAACATTCCTTTTGCACCACTTCTGATAAATCTCCTCCATATACTTACAGTATGCAAGCCTGAAGTCGAGTAGTAACAACCACCTCGCTAAATGAGTTGTGCGAAACTGTAACTTAATAAAAAATGTATTGCTCAGTAGGAGGCGGCTATGAATGCAAAAGCAAGCTCCTCCCAGTTTGTAATAAGTTTCAATAATATCACCCCTTCTTGGGCATGATGTGAGCAAAATCAAGCGGGTATTTAATAAAGAAATAATTAGTGTACCCTTAATGTTAATATCAGTAGTGACTGGAATTGTTCATTAATGGTGGCCTTACCACTCTAGTGGTGGCTTATCTCCTTCAAAACAAGAGGATCGGGCAAGTTGGCATCCAACGGCTTGAACCTCATTGTTATGATTCACTGCAGCCATCTTACCCCACCTCCCCACCCCCTGGTGGCCATGATACACGTCTTCTCCATGTTAGCAGCAGGCGTTCGGCTTTGACCTCCTACTTGTCACTGCTTGCTGATCAACCTCTGGTTATAACAGGCACTTTTCCCCTTAGGAAAGTGCCCAAGCTTCTCCAATTGATGGTGCTATTCCTGACTCTGACTATGCCTTACTGCTGTGCATTCTCCACTCCTGACCTCAGCTTGTTGCATTACCCATCCTCAGGTTTGCTGCTTGCCCTGACTCCTGGCCTGTTGTACTGTACTAAACCTGCTCTGTAAATCCTGACCTTGTTCCTCATATTGAAGCCACACCACTTGTCTTGACCCAGAACTCTTTGACTATGTTTCTGTTTACTCCCTTATGTACCACATGCTGGTATACTGTAGTGCTAGCTGCCACATTTCTGGGACTGCTTCCATTGTAACAGCCTGGAGATCCCACAGCAAAGCCTAGATTTTGACTGATGGAGTAAAACGCTAAAGACCATATTTCCTTAGGTGTTCCTCCAGATTTGGCTGAACGTCAAACCAATGTGCGGGAGAGTGAGTCTACATCTGCCGATCCTGACACTTATCTTCCCTACATCTGCCATCGGGAAAGTAATACAAATGAGATGGTTGTTCGATCCCAGCAAAATCATCGAATTTAGGTGTGCAAGGCCAACTTTAGAGTCTTTTACTTAATGGGGTAAATGAGTTAATAGAGATAGGACGCCCATTCAGGTCCTCCATCAGTAAGACAGATTTAATGATGGCTACAAAGAGCATCTCTCTTTATCTCTCTCTGAAGGACCTAGTATGTCTGCGCATTACATAGACAACCTATTAACTTTAGTGAAAATTGTGTAATGCTTCATTTCTCCTGTGGGGGCACTGCAGGGAAATTGAACACTTGCTATCAAGTTCTTCAACTGAATATAGCTAATCACTGAGGAATACTTCTATCAAGCAGGAAAGTCCAAGGCGACCAAATCTTAATATCCTATATTCTCTTTCAATGGTATTTTCTTCCTACCCTCCTAATTTCCACATATTATACAAGGTAACATTAACCTCTATCTGAGCTCTCCAGTCGACTAATGATGATGAATGCATTTTTTCAGCAATGTATTTGATTTATGAGACTTCCTATTCCATGTTAGAGATTCTTGTGTTTATTCACACTTGATCAGAAAACACCTGTTCAGACATTCTTCATGGACGAGATCTTAAGCTAACGGTGGACCCAGCAGAATGAGGAATGGAAACCCAGCATTCCCAAGACGATTCCTCCTGAGTAATGGCCACAGGATTTTATTGTATCGATCCTTCTGTTATTTATTAATAAAATATATGATTTTTCTTTAACCCCTTGATGATGAAGCCCTTTTTAAAAAATTTTTGGTTTCTCATAAGTCTTATTTTTCCATCAACATAGCTGTCTGAGGGCTTATTTTTTGTGGGCCGAGTTTAATTTTTCAATGGGACTAATGCACTGAAAAATTTAAAAAATTTTTTTTTGCTGTACTACTTTTATGAAAGCAGTGGTATCAAATATATTTTGGTCTTTTTTCTGTTTTGATTTTTTTAAAATTAGATATATGGGAAAAGTTTTTTTAAAACTTCTAATATCCTAATTTTTTTTACAATAATAAAAAACTTTTGTACCCTAGTGAGACTTGAGCTTACGATTAATTGATTGATCACTCATTCAGTCTACTGCAATACCATAGTATTGCCTTATGCCTGTGGCCACATCTTGATATAAACAATCATTCATGACGATCCTGGGAATCTTAAGATGCTCCTGGGCTGCCATGACAATGGAACGGTACCTAATAATCTCATTTAAAAAGCTGCTGCTAGAATTGGAGTTAAAAGGTTAAAGGGTCTGTTAGCTTTTGTGGGCGGGTCAAAGACCCCACCCCTAGCGGGTGGGCATATGTGCACTTTAGGGTTAAGAGGTAAATTTGATCCAATGAGTTGTCTACTTCCATCATTTACTGTCAAATGTCAATAAAAAAGCTTAGTCAATAAAATGGTTGATGTTGCAAGTCTGTCTTTGTAGAGTCATTATGTAGATACTGAATGAGGAATATATAACGAATGAAGGCGGTAAAAATCAGTACTCATTAGTGTTTATTTCTAAACTCTTACAACCCCCTCACATGGGTGCTGCAGTTTTTGGCCTTCTCCCATTTTATGGCGCATTCAGGTGGCTGGGCTGTAGCTCGGAATGCCATTGTCGGGAGGGGGGGGGGGGTGCTGGCAAAGGGAGGGAGGGGAAGCTTAGTAGAGCTAGTGTGTTAAACTTCCTTCCCCTCTCCCCAGCCTATGGGAGCTGCCGGCAAGGGGATGGACTTTTAGCATCGTGAACCGCTGCTAAACTCCCTCCCCTTTCCCTTGTATGACGACTCTCATAGGCTTCCATAGGAGCCTATTAGAAGGGTTGTCGTATTCTGGCAAATTATAGGACAAGACCTATCTTTTTCAGCCGGACAGAAAAGCAGCTGGACAGAATGCGCACCGTATTCTATGCCCCGGAAAATCGCCCATCTGAACGCATGCATTGGAATCCAAAGCATCAGATGGTCGCGATTTTTGGCTAGCGTTTAATTGAGACAAGATTGCTGCAATAAAACGCTCGTGTAAAACTAGCCTCAGGCTGCTATTACATGGGTGCTAGCAAGAGCCACTAGCATGCGTGTCTCCCCGACAATTGCCGGGCTGAATCTGCAAGTGCCGCTGACTGTCACAATGTAAAGCTAATTGTCAGGCTGCACCTGGACATTCACATTTAGGCCGCTTGCAGACGAACGGGTCGGATCCGGCAGCGAGAATTCTCGTCGCGCGATCCGACCCGAGCGCCTGCAAGGACGAGCGCGTACTCACCCGCGCCTGGCGGCCCCGGCTCTTTCATGCGCAGACCGGAGCCGGCGGCCAGGTGAGTGCGTGCCCCGCAGAAAATTAGGACATGCCGCGGTTTGTTTGCCGCACGAAATTTCGCGCGGCCAAACCGCGGCCGTCTGCATAGGAGTGCGTATTTTAATGCACTCCTATGCAAACTTTCAGCGGCGGAAATCCCGCGGGAAATCCCTCGGCGGGATTTCCGCTCGTGTGCAGGCGGCCTAAGAGTGGCAGTAAACACTAAATTGTGAATGCTAGCGGCTGCCGCCAGCGCTTGTATACTAACACTCACATGTAGTGGATAGCTCACTGTATTTGAAAGCAGGTCTGTTTTTCACTAGCCAGGAAGAGTCGGGACCCATATTTTAGGGTCTGTTTTAGGCCTCCGTCCCACGAGCGTGACGGGGTCCGCCGCGTAATATTACGCAGTGAAGCCCGTCACGGCGCCCCCCAGAGCCCCTATACTTACCTGCGGGAGATAGCGTGAAATCGCTTCCCAGCCCACCGCCGCCGCGTCACCGCCCACCACCGCCGCGTCACCGGCCGTGTCACGTGCACGGCCGGCCGTGTCACGTGCACGGCCGGCCGTGTCACGTGACGCGGCCGGCCGCGTCATATGGCGTCATATGACGCGCGGCGGTGGGCGGGAAAGCGTTTTTTCACGCTATCTCCCGCTGGTCACAGCGGGAGATAGCGTGAACGGACGGCTTCCATTGACTGCAATGGAAGCCGTCAGCGCGTACAGCCCGTCCTCACCCGCAGAAAATAGAGCATGCTGCGGGTGAGGACGGGAGAAATCGCGGTGCGTAATTCCGCGCTGGAATTACGCATCGTGAGCATTGTGCTATTAGGTTCAATAGAACCTAATAGCTGCGGGCAACGCAGCGGATTTTCGCCGCGAATTACGCGGCGGAAATCCGTTCGTGGGAAGGAGGCCTTAAAGAAGAACAAGAACAACCTCCAGCCTTACAAATGTATTAGTTGTCAGACACATTTAAAGGGCCAGTCATACTGAGCTAGCCGAGGACTAAAAAAGTAGTGAAAAATATAAAACACTGCAGAAAATATTTAATAACGTTTGGCCCGATGTATATGTATATAAATACTGTCATTTGGGAACAAAGAGCTCATTCCAGGCATGCTAATTGTCACCTACAGACACACAGTGTTACTAAACCTTTCAGCAGTCATTTCATTATTGTCACAGGCTGGATGACAATTGAAGGTAACATATATATATATATCTCCCTTATTCGCTGTAAAACTCGTCCTGCAGTTCCATCTCAGGCAGATATGTGAATGATGAGAGTTGTGGTGATTAGATGAACGGTCTTGTCACATGAGGCCCTAAAAGTGGTCCCCCCCCCCCCCTTGGCCTTTAAGAGGCTTTCGGAGGCTCCTTGTGTGTAGTGACCTGTTCTTCCGCTTGTGTAGAGCTTGTTGGCCACTAGACGCCTCTACGACGCAGAGAAGAGATTTTGCCCCGTGTAAGACAGTGACTGATAGCGTGTTGGAGGGCAGATACATGCCACCGAGCAGCCTGGGCTCGGTGGAGGAAGCCGGCAGTTGTGTGTTAGTAGCATTAAGCTACTAACACGTTTGTAGCAAGTAAGTGGCTCCAAGCCGCATAGTCCGGGCCGGCTTTTCCTGGAGTGGTCAGAGTGAAGGGTGGGATGGCCACTCCCACGTACCAGGTGAGGCTGGTACCAGGCCTTATAAAGCCTGGGCCTACAGGTCAGAGATAGAGAGAGCGTCTGGCTGAGAGCCAGAGAAAGGGCTCTGTGGAGCAAGGAGCCCAGCTAGCCCAGCGTGTGGGCTGAGAGAGCCAAAGGCGAGGTTGACAGGGTGACGCCCCTAACCTCAACACCCAGGAGGGTGTGGTGAGACCTCCACAGGTCTGAGGACCGGACTGGCTATGTGACGTTTTGAAGTGAGTAGTCAGGGCTGGACTCTGTGTAGTAAGCGCTCAGACGAGCAGGTGATTATTTTATGTTGACCTGAAGTCAAGGCCTGTTTTATTTGTGTTGTATGCTGCAATAAACCCAGGCGAAGCCTGGACTAAAGGACCTTTTGTTGCCCGGTGTCACTGTCTCTGGCTGCGGATGCCCACGCTGCTACTGACCCTAAACGCTAATCCCCACACCCGTTACCAGAGTCTGAGAGGGGCGAATTATTGGGATGCGAGAAGCTGGATGGTCGTATCAACCCACTGCCTGCAACCCCGGCCTTTCTGGCCAGACTGTTAGGAGGTGTTGGGGCCAGTAGATGTGTGAGGGCACACAAGGCGACCGGGCTCAGGATTCCCCCCACAGACCACCAGTAGAGAGGAGTGTCTGACCAGACTGTTAGGAGGTGTTGGGGCCAGTAGATGTGTGAGGGGACACAAGATGACCGGACTCAGGACAGACCACCAGTAGAGAGGAGCGTCTGATCATCCGACAAGCATGAGCAGCTCCAACCAGGGCCATAAGTTGGGGCCCGGGTGCAAAAGTTCAGCTCGGGCCCGATCCCCGCCCCCCCCCCCCCTCACCTATACCCATACTTAAACCGAGCTGCATACAGCTGCAAAATGAATCTACATACATGATCCAGCCCCTTGGCATAAGCTTTCAAAACATGACTCATTTCCTGGACTACATGACAATGTGTTTGTAGCCCCTTAGGCTGTTCATGTTTTTGGTTGCATTTTTGAACCACAATAAAAAAGAAAAAATATCCAAAAACTGCATGTGGTATTTAAAAACCACATGTCGATTTAAACCATACAGCATTTTTTAATTATGTGTAAACTGTGCAATCACATAGGGAGATACCCAAATTATACCAGCATGGTCCATACCACTTTAGACAGGATGTATAACATATACCAGCTGTACATATAGAATTTTATACATATATCCAAGCTAAAGGCAGTACTACAGTGTAGTAGAGCCTCCATACCCACTGATATCACATCTTGTATCCAAGCTAGAGGCAGTACAACAGGGTACTAGAGCCTCCATGCCCACCTGTATCACATCTTGTATCTGAGCTAGAGGTGATACAACACGGTACTAGAGCCTCCATGCCCCCCCATATCACATCTTGTATCCAAGCTAGAGGCGGTACAACAGGGTACTAGAGCCTCCATGCCCACCCATATCACATCTTGTATCCAAGCTAGGGGCAGTATATCAGGATACTAGAACCTTCATGCCTGCCTATATCACATCTTGTATCCAAGCTAGAAGTGATACAACAGAGTAATAGAGTCTCCATGCCCGCCCTATCACATCTTGCCTCCAAACTAGAGGTGGTACAACATGGTACTAGAGCCTTCATGTTCACCTGTATCACATCTTGTATCTAAGCTAGAGGTGGTATAACAGAGTACCAGAGCCTCCATGCCCACCTGTATCACATCTTGTATCCAAGCTAGAGGCAGTACAACAGGGTAATAGAGCCTTCATGCCCGCTAATATCACATCTTGTATCCAAGCTGGAAGGTACTGCAACCTCCAGTATTGGGGGAAATTTGAATAAAAAGGGACATTACCTTTAAGGGTAAAAAGTGACAAGAATGGGAGGGGTGGCACATCAGTACATGCAGTGTGAGGAGAATCTAACGCTCCTCTATGAGTATACATACTTTATTCCTCAGTTCCCCTGAAGTAACCTCGACTTCATAAAATTTTCGATGCGAACTACATGTAAACACCTGTACCAAATTAACTCGGATGAAAACGTGTCTATCAGCTAGTATATATATATCTACAGCTGGTATAAGCTATACATCTCCTGTATATAGTAGAACCAAATAACACAAACACAACAGCACTTGTGCGTACCTTATAGAATAAGGGAGGCTCCTTTCGGTGTATGTTGCGGGCTCCCAAAAGGAGACTGGACCTGTGACCCCTATACAGTCCAGCAAGAAATGATGTGTTGGAGCCGCAGAGCGGGGGACCCAAATACCTCAATGCAGAAAAATAAAAGAATTTCATCTTTATTGAAGCCCCACGGGCTTGATGCCAACGTTTCGGCTGTCGCCGCGGCCTTCGTCAAGTCTCCTGTATATAGTGATATAGAGCATGCTGGTATAGCCCGGGTATCTCCTGTATATTTGAGTCCTGATGCGACTTCTCAGGGTCTGGGTGGTGCGCCCAATATATTGAAGCTTACAGGGACATTCTAGTAGATATATTACATACGTAGATGAGCTATTTAAAAAAAATGAAATATATCTACTGTATATACTTATATATGAACAGCTGGTATAACGTATACCAGCTATACATACATGATTACATGCGGTGCATACCTGGTTACCCCGCTGACTCACTCCCCTCCTCTGCTATCAGCCACCGCAGGTCGGACCAATCACGCGTCCAGCAGTGCACTGATATATCACAACTGCAGTATCCCAGTGGAAGGGAGGACTGCGCATCGGGGGAGTCTGCAGTACAGGATTGGCTGCCCCGGGTAACAGCCCCTCCCCTCCCGGAGCATCACTGGGAGCCAGCCCGCAACAGAGGTGCAGTACATGGTGGGGGGCAGTGGTTCCCCGTTTGCTAACTTTTAAAAAGTTTAAGAAAATATAAGACAGACATTTAAAAAAAACTTCTCTAATTTCTTATGTAAGATCTATAAACGGAAACAAATATAAACCATAAAAGTCCATGATAAAAGATAAAATGAGGAGAGAATCTCAGTTTTTTTGTCACTTTGTTACCCAAAAATATGCAATAAAAAGTGCTGAAAAGGATCGTATGTAGCTGAAAATGGTAGAAATGAAAACTACAGCTCACTGGCAAAACACAGACATCATACAGGAGACAACTCCCCAAAAATGTTTTAAAAGTTTTTTAATGCATTATGAGTTAATTTTCATGATTCTATTAGAAAATACATCATCATTCAAAGCACAAGGGAAAATCAAAAAATGTATCACTGCCAAAACTGGCTGCAACAGGAAAGGGTTAAACATTCTATACATATGTGCATGTATGAATATCATATAGGACAATCATAAAGCGACGAAAGGTCAAAGGTGACCCGCACAGTGAGAAGTGATCAGACGACCAGTAATGTCACTGTCATGATGTCACAGTGTTCCATAAGTAAGAACAATCTAATGATGTCACAAATGACCAACATCCATAAATTCCCAGTCGCCCAAAGTTCCATTGAAGGTCTTTGTAGGAGTTTGTGGAGCGAAGATCCTTCTGTGCACGTTTGGCCATTATGTCAAAGCGAAAGCATTATATAATTGTGTCCAGTTCAGAGGACGAGGACGAGGAGATCCAGCAGGTGAGCAGAGGTTTTTTTTATGTTTTGTAAACAATATTTTTATTGAGTTTTTGACAAGATTTTTGATAAAGAAAACAAAGTCCTATTTCAGTGTCGGCCATGAAGTAACACAATCCGAAGTTTCATTACCACATTGGAAACAGATCAAACCGTTTTAATACAATAAAGTAATAAAATTAAACTGGTCTGATTTCCCAAGTCAGATACAGGAAATATCTCAAGAGGTCAAGAGTAGACAAAATATCGTTAGAGCGCATCATATCTGTACAGTTAGTTAATGCTAATACATGGGGGGGGGGGGGGGTAAAAGTCTTAGAAGATGGAGGGAAGAAGATGACCAAAAATATTCCAGACAGCCTGGATGATGCTTGCAGACTAAAGACCCCCTCAGTGGGGTCATTGTGACTACAGGTCCATGTGCAGGACAGAGATTAGTATTGTAAGAGGCCAAATAAATGTCCCCCCCAACCCTATCCATACCATAACCATAGCCGAGCCCCTCACACCCTTCATACACCACATATAGGGCGATGATAGAAGTCAGTGGGGTATGTACCAAGATGATTTATTCCAGAAATTAGACAATCATGTTTTCGGATTTTGTTTAATATCTTTTCTATGTTTTTCCAGCCCCGTCCTAAGAAGCCGACTACCAGCTCTCCATACGGAGGTGAAGATGGTGGCTTCGATTACCACCCATCTACTTATACCCCAGGTACGCCACTGATCCAATAACGCTCCTGATAGGTTGACGCTTGTCTTACTGTGTTTTGTAGTTACAATCTAGATTTATGTTATTAAATATAGAAAACTACTCTGTTCTCTGTAATTTATAGGGATCCGGACGGATACCGGGACTCATTGTACGTATATACCGCTGGACTCGCCAATAACCATCAGCGACAGCGATGATGAGGACGATATAGATTCAGACAGTTCAGAGGAGAGGTGAGTCCTGTTACATATATTATTCATCTCTATGATTTTGATGTGAAGCAATGTTTATATAGGATTCCTTATTCTTCCCAGGAGGCCTCTGTGTAACATCCAGGGCTGTTTCCTTGAAGACATTACATTGCCAACCTCCATTTACATCACTAACTTCAAGGAGACAAAGCAGGAGCTGGTATCCAGGCTCTACCAGCTCTACAACAGCACCATCTTTGAGAACAAGGTATCTTATCATCGACTGATCCAATATGTCCTCCCTCAATAATTCTAATTGGCCTGAAATTGGAAATCCCAGACCCTTAGTCAATATTTGGGCACTTTAGAATAATTGATATTTTCATTGGTTTGGAGATTTGGGGTCCTGGAGTACAAGGGAGTCCTGAAGGTCTTCTGCCCCGTATAAAAAAAGCTATAAATAAGAGTTGGGCAACTTCTTATATTGAGGCCCCAAAGGTTCAAGTGATGCTCCAGGATGGCTGACATCTCTCTTTGCTGTATGTTAAGATAGAACTGCAGATTTATTGGACTTTGTCTTCTCTTCCTTCTTCTTTAGCTCCCCGACAACATGAGCATCATATGGAACAAGAGGCTAACAACGACCTCAGCTTATTGCCATGTGAAGAGCCAGGATGACGAGCATTACTGCGTCATCAACCTATCAGATAAAGTCTGCGATTCTGCAGGTAGGTCTCACATCACATCCATCTGTACATCTTTATATACGGGGTAAGAAGCTGCCAGGAAATGCCCCGTCTGTGATAGAAGTGATAGGCTGGTACTGGGGATGGAATCCGTCTTTTATGCTCATTGTACTTATAAATGCTTTTCAATTTAGAGCGATTGAGGGACACATTAGTCCATGAAATGTGTCACGCTGCCTGCTGGATAATTGATAGAAAAAAGGAAAGCGATCACCATGGTCCATTATGGATGGCACGTGCAGCAACAGTCTCCAACATACATCCTGAGCTGCCAGAGGTGCGGGCCTACCATGACTACAACATCAACTACCCGTTCACCTACCAGTGCAGTTTGTGCCAACGCAGGTAAGATGGGTCAACATTTGGGGCTGATACAATCCATTCCTATCCTGTAATTTGTGTTCTTCTCCGTTTCCTGTCTATTAACCCGTATTTTCTCTGTCTCTATAGTTTCGGCCGCTACAGAGAGATCGCTGACAAAAACGTTTACTGCAATTCCTGTAAGAGCAGGCAAAATATGACCACCGGCAGTAAGGATGGATCTCCACCTTCATCCTCCATCTGCTGACAGCGAGAGCTGTATCCCTACCCCCACCCAACACCCTTACCCCCAACCAATATTCCTACCCTATCCCCCATCCCCCCCTCCATGGATACCCCCTTGTCGTGGGGGAGGGGCTTGCATGCTCCTATAAGGCTGAAAGGCTGAAAGCTATGCTGGTGGTAGTGTATTCTGCCGGTAGGGTCACCCATGCCAGTTTCAACCGAGGAGCCAGACAAAGCGTATCCACCCAGATAGTGTAATATACATATATAATATTAACTGACCTTGTTTTTAAAAATGCTAATAAAATCATCCTGACATCATTTTTATTTGTTTCTGTTGAGTAATTCCAAGGAATCCTCAAAGCGCTCTCCCACCTAAAATAAGAGCTGGGGAGGGTGCGGGCGGCAGGGAGGTTGGGCTGGAAAGGGTTAATGATCAGAAGCTGCTGACTTGCTTCCCTGCTGCCTGATCAGAGTATTATTTGTCTCTCCTCTCTGCTGCCCCTCGATGGACAGAGGGCAACATGTTCCTCAGTGGTGGGACTTCTGGCTTTGGGTGGGCTGCTGGGAGTCACTAGCAAAGCTACACACAGTCACCGCTTCTTGCTTGTAAGTAGTGCCACTGCAACACAGCCCTCTTTTGGCGCCATGTGGCACGTCTTATACTTGTAGGACACGGCTGCTTCTGAAAGACTAAAGAGAGCCTGCATTCATGGTGGGAGGTTTGGGTGGGCATGGGCCCCTGGATGGCCACCCAAACCACCCCTATTATAACCCAACACTACTGGCAATTAGGAGAAAAACTCAAAATTCAGTCTATTAACCTTACACTATCGGTTACAGCAAGTAATGCTTTCTAGTTCCATATTCTCTCATATATCTCTACAGGCGAACACGACCGCCGGAGGCTGGAAAGGACCGAACAACAAATACAAGTAACCACAATCATACCCCAAAGATGGGCCTCGGATACGGATATTGCTCTCCTACATCCAAGTCGGCCAGCCGTCTATAACTTGTGTTTGTTGCCAATTTGACTACTAAGTTCTGGACTTGCTGAAACAAACCTGATGCTTTTAGGAACAGAGACGCTTGTAACTGGCTGGACCCTTCAGCACCTTGACAGCTGATCCAGCAGTCTCACCAACATACACATTCCGATAGCGCCCAACCGAATTGTTCGGGGGACATTCAGAGGGGTGCAATGGATAATATATGTGTCAGAAGCTTTGGGGACAATCAAGATGCTTGTTTTGGAAAGAGTGGGGGGGGGCGATGGTTTGAGGACCAAAATAGAACACGGTGTGATTTTTAGTTCCACATAAAAGAAACGCACGTCTGAATTCACCAATTTGCTTTAAAAGGGTTGTCCAATTTCCCCAGGAAACCTGCCAATCAGCTGCTGTCTGGGCCAATGCGCTTGTGTACGGAGACAATTCCTGCAGGAACCACAAGGCTAGACTCTCACTGCAGAATGGCAATGAATGGGCACTTGGTGTGTAATATCATGCCTGGCCACATCAGTGAGAATGGAGCTGTCTGCATCCTACAGGAATCAGCTCAGTACATAAGAGCATTGGCCCGGAGAACAGCTGATCAGAGGGGGTCCTAGGCGATAGATTTCCTGCAATCTAATGTTTATGACTTATCCTGAGGATAGGCCATCAGCAGCTTACAACTGGACATCCCCTTTAATAGGTCCGTATGCTGTCCATATTCAGTCAGTAATAAATACTGACCGCATGTGGACAGAAAGTACACCCATATGAATGCACCCTCATGAATATATAGGCCCTGGTGTTCTTTGAGTCATTATAGGCCCATTGTGCCCCCTTAGTTATTTATGGGCCTTGCAGCGTTTCCGGAGTCAATTTATAGGCCCCACTGTGGCCCGGCAATATAATAATAAACTCCCTCACCTGCATCATACTGCCACAGCATCCTTCATCCTCTACCTTGGTTTGTTCTGGCTGGCGTTATGTGTAATCACGGAGGTGGCGCCTTGACAGCATAACGCCACCTGTGTGACAGAGGAGCACAGACTTAGGAAACATGAAGTCAGTATGGTGAGCGGTGTGGCTAACGGAGAGTCTCCAGTAAGCAGTGCGCACTGTCCGCAGCTCTATGAGCTGGATTAGCCCCTCCGAAGAAAGGATATACAGAGGAAGAATGTGTTACTGCTCCCATTTTTCTGATGCCCGGTTAGTTGAGGCAGCTGCTTTGACTACATAGAGATATGAGACATACGCTACCCCCTACACGGACATCTTTGAGCACCCATTCTCAAGTGAGAGTCACGGGACTGACTTTAAAACCCGTTTTGCTGAAAGGACTTTATACTTTGTTTCACGGCGGAGAGACTTTGTAAGAGAAGGCTCACTTGGCGCATGGAAGAGCCGGCTGTTTGTTCTAGCTCTTCATTTTAGTTAAAGGGGTTCTCCACGAAGAATAATATTGATGACCTATCCTCAGGATATGCTTGTATCTGCACGCACGCCTCTCATAGAAATCCATGAGAGCCATGCCTGCAGTTACAAGCACTGGCCACTACAAGGAGGTCGGCGCAGAGACTTCCGCTCCGACCTCTGTGTATTTGTGGCGCTGACAGCATGCGCCCACTCAGCTGACTGGTCGGGGTTTCAAGCGAGTTATCTGTTATTGATGACCTGAGGATAGGTCATCAATACTGCGTTTCCCTACAAGTAGGACCTACCCAGAAATAAGTCGTACCCTGAAAATAAGGCCTAGCCACATAACATTAAACAAAAGCAGGCCCCGTCTGGGTCCCTCCCGCTGGTCTCCAGCACTCTTGTTTCAGTCCTCAACATACAACAGAACATCGCTTCCTGGTAATGGAGTTCGTAAACCCCGCCACCAAGAAGCATTGACTCTGATTGGTTCTTGAGTGCCACAACTGAGCCCGAGCCAATCAATGCAGCGTTCGATGAACCAACCACAGCCATTCAATGCAATGGCTGTGACTGGTCCTTCAAGCGCTGCATTGATCAGCTAAGCTGCAGCGTTCAAGAACCAATCAGAGCCATCACTTCCTGGGAGTGGGGATTACGAACTTTGTTACTAGGAAGCAATGTTCTGTCGTCTGCTGAGGACTGAAGCAAGCGCGCCAGAGCACCAGAGACCAGCGGGAGGGACCTGGGCAGTGCCTGCTAGGTAAGTATAAGACATCCCCTAAAAATAAGACCCTGTACCTCTTTGGGGGAAAAATTAATATAAGACAGGGTCTTGTTTTGGGGGAAACACGGCAGTATTCTCCCTGGAATACTCATTTAATAAAGTTGATTCCGATTGTCTCAGCAATGGTCTTCCTAAAAGAGTCATTCTATAAGCCCGCACCCTTCGAGCACTATCTCATGGGGGAGCACAATTTAAAACGCGTCTGTCCACAGAGCCAGTGTAGCCAGACCCAGGCTGTTAATTGCTGGTGACTGGGAGGACACTGGGAGTGACTCCTGGGGGCTGAGTCCTTTAGGCCCTGAATTTCCTGCCAATGTCGCCCAGCCCCCGACTCCAACTATAACTAATTCTGCTACTTGTATACAATTGTTGGTTTCCTGTTGGTCAATAAAATGGTTGATGTTGCAAGTCTGTCTTTGTAGAGTCATTATGTAGATACTGAATGAGGAATATATAACGAATGAAGGCGGTAAAAATCAGTAATCATTAGTGTTTATTTCTAAACTCTTAGAACCCCCTCACATGGGTGCTGCAGTTTTTGGCCTTCTCCCATTTTATGGCGCATTCAGATGGCTGGGCTGTAGCTCGGAATGCCATTGTCGGGAGGGGGGGGGGGGTGCTGGCAAAGGTTGCTGGCAAAGGGAGGGAGGGGAAGCTTAGTAGAGCTAGTGTGTTAAACTTCCTTCCCCTCTCCCCAGCCTATGGGAGCTGCCGGCAAGGGGATGGACTTTTAGCATCGTGAACCGCTGCTAAACTCCCTCCCCTTTCCCTTGTATGATGACTCTCATAGGCTTCCATGGGAGCCTGTGAGAACGGTTGTCGTATTCTGGCAAATTATAGGACAAGACCTATCTTTTCCAGCCGGACAGAAAAGCGGTTGGACAGAATACGCACCGTATTCTATGCCCCGGAAAATCGCCCATCTGAAAGGATGCATTGGAATCCAAAGCATCAGATTGTCGCGATTTTCGGCTAGCGTTTTATTGAAACAAGATTGCTGCAATAAAACGCTCGTGTAAAACTAGCCTCAGGCTGCTATTACATGGGTGCTAGCAAGAGCCACTAGCATTCGCGTCTCCCCGACAATTGCCGGGCTGAATCTGCAAGTGCTGCTGACTATCACAATGTAAAGCTAATTGTCAGGCTGCACCTGGACATTCACATTTAGGGTGGCTGTAAGCACTAAATTGCGAACGCTAGCGGCTGCCGCCAGCACTTATATGCTAACACTCACATGTAGTGGATAGCTCACTGTATTTCAAAGTAGGTCTGCTTTTCACTAGCTAGGAAGAGCTGGGACCCATATATTAAGGTATGTTTTAAAGAGGAACAAGAAAAGCCTCCAACCTTACAAATGTATTACTTATCCTCGAGGTGATAAATATTTGGTTGGTAGGATTGCACTGATAAAATATATAGCGCAGGCACATCAGCTTGTCAGACACATTTAAAGAGCAAGTCATACTGACCTTAACGAGGACTAAAAAAGGAGCGAAAAATATAAAACACTGCAGAAAATGTTTAATAACGTTTGGCCCGATGTATATATATATAAATCGTGTCACCTGAGAACAAAGAGCTCATTCCAGGCATGCTAATTGTCACCTACAGACACACAGTGTTCCTAAACCTTTCAGCAGTCATTTCATTATTGACACAGGCTGGATGACAATTAAAGGTAACATATACTCCTTGTAAAAGAAATCTAGCACCTAGAAGGACTTGTTGCTGTATTGTTCCATCTCCCTTATTCGCTGTAAAACCCGTCCTGCAGTTCCATCTCAGGCAGATCTGTAAATATTGAGAGTTGTGGTGATTAGATGAACGGTCTTGTCACATGAGGCCCTAAAAGTGGTTCCCCCCCTTGGCCTATAAGAGGCTCTTGGAGGCTCCTTGTGTGTAGTGACCTCTTCTTCCGCTTGTGTAGAGCTTGTAGACCACCAGACGCCTCTACGACGTAGAGAAGAGATTTCACCCCGTTACCAGAGTCTGAGAGGGGCGCATTATTGGGATGTGAGAAGCTGGATGGTCGTATCAACGCACTGCCTGCAACCCACGCCTTTCTGGCCAGACTGTTAGGAGGTGTTGGGCCAAGTAGATGTGTGAGGGGACACAAGATGACCGGGCTCAGGACATACCGCCAGTAGAGAGGAGCGCCTGATCGTCCGACAAGCATGAGCAGCTCCAACTAGGGCCGTAAGTAAAGGCTCAGGGGCCCGGGTGCAAAAGTTCAGCTCGGGCCCCGATCCCCCCTCCCTCACCTATACCCATACTTAAACCGTGCTGCATACAGCTGCAAAATGAATCTACATACATGATCCAGCCCCTTGGCATAAGCTTTCAAAACATGACTCATTTCCTGGACTACATGACAATGTGTTTGTAGCCCCTTAGGCTGTTCATGTTTTTGGTTGCATTTTTGAACCACAATAAAAAAAAACACATCCAAAAACTGCATGTGGTATTTAAAAACCACATGTTGATTTAAACAATACTGCATTTTTTTAAAACCACATGAAGGTTTTCAATGCATTTTTTAATTATGTGTAAACTGTGCAATCACATACGAGAGATACCCAGGTTATACCAGCATGGTCCATACCACTTTATACAGGATGTATAGCATATAACAGCTGCACATATATAATTAAATACATATATACAAGCTAAAGGCAGTACAACAAGGTAGTTGAGCCTCCCTACCCATCGATATCCCATCTTGTATCCAAGCTAGAGGCGGTACATCAGGATACTAGAGCCTCCATGCCCGCCCGTATCACATCTTGTATCCAAGCTAGAGGCAGTACATCAGGATACTAAAGCCTCCATGCCTGCCTATATCACATCTTGTATCCAAGCTAGAAGTGATACAACAGAGTAATAGAGTCTCCATGCCCGCCCTATCACATCTTGCCTCCAAACTAGAGGTGGTACAACATGGTACTAGAGCCTCCCTGCCCACCTGTATCAAATCTTGTATCCAAGCTAGAGGCAGTAAAACAGGGTAATAGAGCCTTCATGCCCGCTGATATCACATCTTGTATCCAAGCTGGAAGGTACTGCAACCTCCAGTATTAGGGGAAATTTGAATAAAAAGGGACATTACCTTTAAGGGTAAAAAGTGATGAGAATGGGAGGGGTGGCACATGGGTACATGCAGTGTGAGGAGAATCTAACGCTCCTCTATGAGTATACATACCTTATTCCTGAGTTCCCCTGAAGTAACCTCGACTTCATAAAATTTTCAATGCGAACTACATGTAAACACCTGTACCAGATTAACTCGGATGAAAATGGGTATATCAGCTAGTATATATATATATATTTACAGCTGGTATAAGCTATACATCTCCTGTATATAGTAGAACCAAATAACGCAAACACAACAGCACTTGTGCGTACCTTATAGAATAAGGGAGGCTCCTTTCGGTGTATGTTGTGAGCTCCGAAAAGGAGTCTGGACCCGTGACCCCTGTACAGTCCAGCAAGAAATGATGTGTGGGAGCCGCAGAGCGGGGGACCCAAATACCTCAATGCAGAAAAATAAAAGAATGTCATCTTTATTGAAGCCACACGGGCTTGATGCCAACGTTTCGGCTGTCGCCGCGGCCTTCGTCAAGTCTCCTGTATATAGTGATATGGAGCATGCTGGTATAGCCGGGGGATCTCCTGTATATTTGAGTCCTGGTGCGACTTCTCAGGGTCTGGGTGGTGCGCCCAATATATTGAAGCTTACAGGGACATTCTAGTAGATATATTACATACGTAGATGAGCTTTTTAAAAACAATTAAATATATCTACTGTATATACTTATATATGAACAGCTGGTATAACGTATACCAGCTATACATACATGATTACATGCGGTGCATACCTGGTTACCCCGCTGACTCACTCCCCTCCTCTGCCATCAGACACCGCAGGTCGGACCAATCACGCGTCCAGCAGTGCATTGATATATCACAACTGCAGTATCCCAGTGGAAGGGAGGACTGCACACCGGGGGAGTCTGCAGTACAGGATTGGCTGCCCCGGGTAACAGCCCTCCCCTCCCGGAGCATCACTGGGAGCCAGCCCGCAACAGAGGTGCAGTACATGGTGGGGGGCAGTGGTTCCCCGTTTGCTAACTTTTAAAAAGTTTAAGAAAATATAAGACACATTTAAAAAAAACTTCTCTAATTTCTTATGTAAGATCTATAAACGGAAACAAATATAAACCATAAAAGTCCATGATAAAAGATAAAATGAGGAGAGAATCTCAGTTTTTTTGTCACTTTGTTACCCAAAAATATGCAATAAAAAGTGCTGAAAAGGATCGTATGTAGCTAAAAATGGTAGAAATGAAAACTACAGCTCACTGGCAAAAACACAGACATCATACAGGAGACAACTCCCCAAAAATGTTTTAAAAGTTTTTCAATGCATTATGAGTTAATTTTCATGATTCTATTAGAAAATACATCATCATTCAAAGCACAAGGGAAAATCAAAAAAAGTATCACTGCCAAAACTGGCTGCAACAGGAAAGGGTTAAACATTCTATACATATGTGCATGTATGAATATCATATAGGACAATCATAAGGCGACGAAAGGTCAAAGGTGACCCGCACAGTGAGAAGTGATCGGACGACCAGTAATGTCACTGTCATGATGTCACAGTGTTCCATAAGTAAGAACAATCTAATGATGTCACAAATGACCAACATCCATAAATTCCCAGTCGCCCAAAGTTCCATTGAAGGTCTTTGTAGGAGTTTGTGGAGCGAAGATCCTTCTGTGCAAGTTTGGCTATTATGTCAAAGCGAAAGCATTATGTAATTGTGTCCAGTTCAGAGGACGAGGACGAGGAGATCCAGCAGGTGAGCAGAGGTTTTTTTTCATTTTTTGTAAACAATATTTTTATTGAGTTTTTGACAAGATTTTTGATAAAGAAAACAAAGTCCTATTTCAGTGTCGCCCATGAAGTAACACAATCCGAAGTTTCATTACCACATTGGAAACAGATCAAACCGCTTTAATATAAAAACAAGTAAAATTAAACTGGTCAAGCTGTGATTTCCCAAGTCCCATAGAGCAAATATCTCAAGAGGTCAATGGTAGACAAAATATCGTTAGAGCGCATCATATCTGTACAGTTAGTTAATTCTAATACATGGGGGGGGGGGGGTAAAAGTCTTAGAAGATGGAGGGAAGAAGATGACCAAAAATATTCCAGACAGCCTGGATGATGCTTGCAGACTAAAGACCCCCTCAGTGGGGTCATTGTGACTACAGGTCCATGTGCAGGACAGAGATTAGTATTGTAAGAGGCCAAATAAATGTCACCCCAACCCTATCCATACCATAACCATAGCCGAGCCCCTCACACCCTGCATACACTACATATAGGGCGATGATAGAAGTCAGTGGGGTATGTACCAAGATGATTTATTCCAGAAATTAGACAATCATGTTTTCGGATTTTGTTTAATATGTTTTCTATGTTTTTCCAGCCCCGTCCTAAGAAGCCGACTACCAGCTCTCCATACGGAGGTGAAGATGGTGGCTTCGATTATAACCCATCTACTTATAACCCAGGTACGGCACTGATCCAATAACACTCCTGATAGGTTGATGCTTGTCTTACTGTGTTTTGTAGTTACAATCTAGATTTATGTTATTAAATATAGAAAACTGCTCTGTTCTCTGTAATTTATAGGGATCCGGACGGATACCGGGACTCATCGTACATATATACCGCTGGACTCGCCAATAACCATCAGCGACAGCGATGATGAGGACGATATAGATTCAGACAGTTCAGAGGAGAGGTGAGTCCTGTTACATATATTACTTATCTCCATGATTTTGATGTGAAGCAATGTTTATATAGGATTCCTTATTCTTCCCAGGAGGCCTCTGTGTAACATCCAGGGCTGTTTCCTTGAAGACATTACATTGCCAACCTCCATTTACACCACTAACTTCAAGGAGACAAAGCAGGAGCTGGTATCCAGGCTCTACCAGCTCTACAACAGCACCATCTTTGAGAACAAGGTATCTTATCATCAACTGATCCAATATATCCTCCCTCAATAATTCTAATTGGCCTGAAATTGGTAATCCCAGACACTTAGTCAATATTTGGGCACTTTAGAATAATTTATATTTTCATTGGTTTGGAGATTTGGGGTCCTGGAGTACAAGGGGGTCCTGAAGGTCTTCTGCCCCTTATAAAAAAAAGCTATAAATAAGAGTTGGGCAACTTCTTATATTGAGGCCCCAAAGGTTCAAGTGATGCTCCAGGATGGCTGACATCTCTCTTTGCTGTATGTTAAGATAGAACTGCAGATTTATTGGACTTTGTCTTCTCTTCCTTCTTCTTTAGCTCCCCGACAACATGAGCATCATATGGAACAAGAGGCTAACAACGACCTCAGCTTATTGCCATGTGAAGAGCCAGGATGACGAGCATTACTGCGTCATCAACCTATCAGATAAAGTCTGCGATTCTGCAGGTAGGTCTCACATCACATCCATCTGTACATCTTTATATACGGGGTAAGAAGCTGCCAGGAAATGCCCCGTCTGTGATAGAAGTGATAGGCTGGCACTGGGGATGGAATCCGTCTTTTATGCTCATTGTACTTATAAATGCTTTTCAATTTAGAGCGATTGAGGGACACATTAGTCCATGAAATGTGTCATGCTGCCTGCTGGATAATTGATAGAAAAAAGGAAAGCGATCACCATGGTCCATTATGGATGGCACGTGCAGCAACAGTCTCCAACATACATCCTGAGCTGCCAGAGGTGCGGGCCTACCATGACTACAACATCAACTACCCGTTCACCTACCAGTGCAGTTTGTGCCAACGCAGGTAAGACTGGTCAACATTTGTGGCTGATACAATCCATTCCTATCCTGTAATGATTTGTGTCCTTCTCCGTTTCCTGTCTATTAACCCGTATTTTCTCTGTCTCTATAGTTTCGGCCGCTACAGAGAGATCGCTGACAAAAACGTTTACTGCAATTCCTGTAAGAGCAGGCAAAATATGACCACCGGCAGTAAGGATGGATCTCCACCTTCATCCTCCATCTGCTGACAGCGAGAGCTGTATCCCTACCCCCACCCAACACCCTTACCCCTAACAAATATTCCTACCCTATCCCCCATCCCCCCCTCCATGGATACCCCCTTGTCGTGGGGGAGGGGCTTGCATGCTCCGATAAGGCTGAAAGGCTGAAAGCTATGCTGGTGGTAGTGTATTCTGCCGGTAGGGTCACCCATGCCAGTTTCAACCGAGGAGCCAGACAAAGCGTATCCACCCAGATAGTGTAATATACATATATAATATTAACTGACCTTGTTTTTAAAAATGCTAATAAAATCATCCTGACATCATTTTTATTTGTTTCTGTTGAGTAATTCCAAGGAATCCTCAAAGCGCTCGCCCACCTAAAATAAGAGCTGGGGAGGGTGCGGGCGGCAGGGAGGTTGGGCTGGAAAGGGTTAATGATCAGAAGCTGCTGACTTGCTTCCCTGCTGCCTGAGCAGAGTATTATCTGTCTCTCCTCTCTGCTGCCCCTTGATGGACAGAGGGCAACATGTTCCTCAGTGGTGGGACTTCTGGCTTTGGGTGGGCTGCTGGGAGTCACTAGCAAGGCTACACACAGTCACCGCTTCTTGCTTGTAAGTAGTGCCACTGCAACACGGCCCTCTTTTGGCGCCACGTGGCACGTCTTATACTCGTAGGACACGGCTGCTTCTGAAAGACTAAAGAGAACTTGTATCCATGGTGGGGCGGTTTGGGTGGGCATGGACCCTAGATGGCCACCCAAACCACCCCTATTATAACCCAACACTACTGGCAATTAGGAGAAAAACTCAAAATTCAGTCTATTAACCTTACACTATCGGTTACAGCAAGTAATGCTTTCTAGTTCCATATTCTCTCATATATCTCTACAGGCGAACACGACCGCCGGAGGCTGGAAAGGACCGAACAACAAATACAAGTAACCACAATCATACCCCAAAGATGGGCCTTCGGATACGGATATTGCTCTCCTACATCCAAGTCGGCCAGCCGTCTATAACTTGTATTTGTTGCCCACTTGACTACTAAGTTCTGGAGTTGCTGAAACAAACCTGACGCTTTTAGGAACAGAGACCCTTGTAACTGGCTGGACCCTTCAGCACCTTGACAGCTGATCCAGCAGTCTCACCTACATACACATTCCGATAGCGCCCAACCGAATTGTTCGGGGGACATTCAGAGGGGTGCAATGGATAATATATGTGTCAGAAGCTTTGGGGACAATCAAAATGCTTGTTTTGGAGAGAGTGGGGGGTGGGGGGGGGCGATGGTTTGAGGACCAAAATAGAACACGCTGTGATTTTTAGTTCCACATAAAAGAAACGCACGTCTGAATTCACCAATTTGCTTTAAAAGGGTTGTCCGATTTCCCCAGGAAACCTGCCAATCAGCTGCTGTCTGGGCCAATGCACTTGTGTACGGAGACAATTCCTGCAGGAACCACAAGGCTAGACTCTCACTGCAGAATGGCAATGAATGGGAACTTGGTGTGTAATATCATGCCTGGCCACATCAGTGAGAATGGAGCTGTTTGCATCCTACAGAAATCAGCTCAGTACATAAGAGCATTGGCCCGGAGAACAGCTGATCAGAGGGGGTCCTAGGCGATAGATTTCCTGCAATCTAATGTTTATGACTTATCCTGAGGATAGGCCATCAGCAGCTTACAACTGGACATCCCCTTTAATAGGCTGTATGCTGTCCATATTCAGTCAGTAATAAATACTGACCGCATGTGGACAGAAAGTACACCCATATGAATGCACCCTCATGAATATATAGGCCCTGGTGTTCTTCGAGTCATTATAGGCCCATTGTGCCCCCTTAGTTATTTATAGGCCCCACTGTGCCCCGGCCATATAATAATAAACTCCCTCACCTGCATCATACTGCCACAGCGTCCTTCATCCTCTACCTTGGTTTGTTCTGGCTGGCGTCATGTGTAATGACGGAGGTGGCGCCTTGACAGCATAACGCCACCTGTGTGACAGAGGAGCACAGACTTAGGAAACATGAAGTCAGTATGGTGAGCGGTGTGGCTAACGGAGTGTCTCCAGTAAGCAGTGCGCACTGTCCGCAGCTCTATGAGCTGGATTAGCCCCTCCGAAGAAGGGATATACAGAGGAAGAATGTGTTACTGCTCCCATTTTTTCCAGTGCCCGATTAGTTGAGGCAGCTGCTTTGACTACATAGAGATATGAGACATACGCTACCCCCTACACGGACATCTTTGTGCACCCATTCTCAAGTGAGAGTCACAGGAGTGACTTTAAAACCCGTCTTGCTGAAAGGACTTTATACTTTGTTTCATGGCAGAGAGACTCTGTAAGAGAAGGCTCACTTGGCGCATGGAAGACCCGGCTGTTTGTTCTAGCTCTTCATTTTTGTTAAAGGGGTTCTCCACGAAGAATAATATTGATGACCTATCCTCAGGATATGCTTGTATCTGCACGCACGCCTCTCATAGAAATCCATGAGAGCCGTGCCTGCAGTTACAAGCACTGGCCACTACAAGGAGGTCGGCGCAGAGACTTCCGCTCCGACCTCTGTGTATTTGTAGCGCTGACAGCATGCGTCCACTCAGCTGACTGGTCGGGGTTTCAAGCGAGTTATCTGTTATTGATGACCTGAGGATAGGTCATCAATACTGCGTTTCCCTACAAGTAGGACCTACCCTAAAAATAAGTCGTACCCTGAAAATAAGGCCTAGCCACATACCATTAAACAAAAGCAGGCCCCGTCTGGGTCCCTCCCGCTGGTCTCCAGCACTCTTGTTTCAGTCCTCAGCATACAACAGAACATCGCTTCCTGGTAATGGAGTTCGTAAACCCCGCCACCTATAAGCATTGACTCTGATTGGTTCTTGAGTGCTTGCAGCTGAGCCTGAGCCAATCAATGCAGCGTTCGATGAACCAACCATAGCCATTCCATGCAATGGCTGTGATTGGTCCTTCGAGCGCTGCATTGATCAGCTAAGCTGCAGCGTTCAAGAACCAATCAGAGCCATCACTTCCTGGGAGTGGGGATTACAAACTTTGTTACTAGGAAGCAATGTTCTGTCGTCTGCTGAGGACTGAAGCAAGAGCGCCAGAGCACCAGAGACCAGCGGGAGGGACCTGGGCAGTGCCTGCTAGGTAAGTATAAAACATCCCTTGAAAATAAGACCCTGTACCTCTTTGGAGGGAAAATTAATATAAGACAGGGTCTTGTTTTGGGGGAAACACGGCAGTATTCTCCCTGGAATACTCATTTAATAAAGTTGATTCCGATTGTCTCAGCAATGGTCTTCCTAAAAGAGTCATTATATAAGCCTGCACCTTCGAGCACTATCTCACGGGGGAGCACAATTTAAAACCCGTCAGGACAGTGTAGCCAGACCCAGGCTGTTAATTGCTGGTGACTGGGAGGACAGTGGGAGCGACTCCCTGGGGGCTGAGTCCTTTAGGCCCTGAATTTCCTGCCAATGTCGCCCAGCCCCCGACTCCAACTATAACTATTTCTGCTACTTGTATACAATTGTTGGTTTCTTGTTTTAAACAGTCCTCTAAATCACTGCGGCATTTAAACAAAAACTAATAAAATAACGGTAATTGTTACCACTCATTATAGCGCACATTTCACGGCTACAATCCCTTCCTTTTCCTTTAATGCATCATTTAATATTTACCATTTTAAAGGGGCATTGATCATTTTAACCATATCTGCTTAATTACAAGTGCTTTGGAGGCATAAATTATGCACTTTTGTTTGGCGACTGTTAATGTCACTGTAATGAATGTAGAGCTGCAATTCTTTATCATGCCACATTATATAAGTTCCAAGGCAGAAGGTAATTAAATTATATGTAGTCATGTAATACACAATGCAATCCTTTATGTGATTAACCTGTTGGAGGATTTAATATTATTCACATAAAGGGCTTGATGACTGCAATATATTTTCCCTAGTAGGAGCTTGCGGATTTAAGAAAAACTCCTATAAGAACACAGATTGTGGACATAGAAGCTGTAATTGAATTGCAGAGTCATATGTTTCAAGAGGTAATGCTATGGGCATAGGTGGGGGCGGCTGGAGGGGCATGTGACCCTGGTGCATGGTGGTTGGAGAGGCGTCATCAAGCCACTCTGCCTTGAGCATTTAGATACAAATATAAAAGGTACCTATTGTGTTTTTATGTAATGTATCCACGGCCTACGTATGAACAGAGATCACTCTGCGATCTCTTTCCATACATCGCGGCTGCCGGCTGTTTCATACAGCCGACACCCAGCGGCAACAGCTCCGATAAGCCACTTAGTTCATCGGAGCTGTTAACCCATTAAATGTCACCGTCAATTCTGACAGCGGCATTTAAATCCCCCAAACAATGTTCTGGGGTCCTATACGGTCCCCCCGCAATGAGATAGCAGGGAGCTGTGTGGGTATCATGGCAGCCAGGGGGCCTTCTGAAAGGCCCCAGGGCTGTCATGGCAGAATTCCTATCAAGCCATCCCTGTGGGGTGGCTTGATAGACTGTCTGCCCAGTAGCAGTATGATGTAATGCTATGGCATTACATCCTACTGCAGGAGAGATCAAAGCATCGTAAGTAGTTGTCCCCTCTAAAGACTAAAATAAATAAAATCAATAAGGTTTTACTAATAGTTAAAAAAAGTCAGAAAAGTTTTTTAAAAAGTCTTTTTCCCATATTTATTATAAAAGAATCTAAATCATAAAAGAAAAATACATATTTGGTATCGCTGCCCCTGTAAATGTCCGATCTATCAAAGTAACACATTAGTACCCCTCATAGTGAACGTCATCAGAAAAAAAATAAAGGACAGCAGAAATGCGCATTTTTGGTCACCCCATCTCCAAGAAAAAATGCAATAAAAGCGATCAAAAAGTCACATGCATTCAAAAATGGTACTAACGCCAACTACAGGATGCCCTCAAAAAATAAGCCCTCGCACAACTATGTCGGCGGAAAAATAAAAAAGCTATAGTGCGCCGAAGATGGCGGCCGAAAGTAATTAAAAAAATAAAATATCTTTGAAAAAAATACAAGTAGTGCAGCAAAGAAAAAAAACTATACAAGTTTGGCATCGCAGTCATCGTACCGACCCATAGAATAAAGTTATCAGGTCATTTTTGTTGCAGTTTGTGCGCCGTTGAAACAAGACGCACTGAAAGATGGCAGAATGTCATTTTTTTTTCCATTTTTCTCCACTTTGAATTTTTTTAAAGTTTTTCAGTGCATTATATAGTAACATTGAAAGATACAACTCTTCCGACAAAAAACAAGCCCTCATACAGCGACGTCCATCGATAGATAAAGGAGTTATGATTAGAGATGAGCGAGTATACTCGCTAAAGGCAATTGCTCGAGCGAGCATTGCCTTTAGCGAGTACCTGCCCGCTTGAGACTGAAGGTTCGGGTGCCGGCGGCGGGCAGGGAGCTGCGGGGGAGAGCGGGGCGGAACAGAGCGGAGATCTCTCTCTCCCCCCTGCTGACAGCCACTACTCACTGCTCCCCCGCGCCGGCACCCGAACCTTCAGTCTAAAGCGGGGAGATACTCGCTAAAGGCAATGCTCGCTTGAGGAATTGCCTTTAGCGAGTATACTCGCTCATCTCTAGTTATGATTTTTTAAAACGGGGGAGAAAAAAACGAAAATGGAAAAAATGAAAAAAAGCACCGTCACTAAGTGGTTAAGCACACCTTAAAGGGGTTGTCTCGCGAAACCAAGTGGGGGTATACACTTCTGTATGGCCATATTAATGCACTTTGTAATATACATCGTGCATTAAATATGAGCCATACAGAAGTTATTCACTTACCTGCTCCGTTGCTAGCGTCCCCGTCTCCATGGTGCCGTCTAAATTCGCTGGCAGCTTGCTTTTTTAGACGCGCTTGCGCAGTCCGGTCTTCTCCTTTCAGCACGAGCCGCTTCAGTGTGCTCCCCGCTACAGCTCTTCTGCGCATGCGCAGACGAGCTGTCACTGCTCGGGAGCGCGCTGGAGCGGCCATTCTGTACTATCCTCTGTTAGAGGAAGGTGCAGAGCCGCTCAGCTGTCCCGAGAAGCCGCCCAGCTGTCCCGCCGTCCTGCCGCCCAGGTAAGTGATGGGCCGGGGGGGCTGCTGCTGCGGCGGGGGTGCGCTGCGCCGGGGGGGGGCTGCCGCTGTGATGGGGGGGCTGTCGCTGCGATGGGGGGGGCTGTCGCTGCGATGGGGGGGGCTGCCGCTGCGATGGGGGGGGCTGTCGCTGCGATGGGGGGGCTGTCGCTGTGCCCGGGGGGGGGGGGGCTGCGCCGGGGGGGGCTGCGCCGGTTACCTGCTGCCTGGCGGTGGGTGACTGGTCGGCCGTGTTCACTGCAGGGGTCCGGTCGGCGTCTGGTTGTCAGGGAGACACAGCTGGTAGCGTCTCGGGAGCGCGCACGTCGGGCTACAGCAAGCGACGGGAAAAGAGCCGGCGGCCATCTTGGGAAAATTTTTATAAGTTGCTGAAACGCTGGAACGGTAAGTACAAACCAGCTAGAAATTTCATTTACAGGGGGGCTTAGTAATGTGTGCCTAATTAGGGGGACTGGGCAAAAAAAAAAAATCCACTCCTGCCTCGAGACAACCCCTTTAAAGCCAAGCGACTATCAGCTTCATCTGTCAGTGAATGCAGGCAGGTGGCCGGAAGCATGGGCGTACCGCTACGGGTTGGAATTGCGACATGGCCCCTGCACTGAGAGGGCGAAGCGGCCCCCGCCATATATAAAAGGCATGCTGAGTGCATTGCTGGCTAGTCGTACAGCCATGTGATTGGTGCGGCCGCCAGCAGTGTGTGGCAGGAGAGGGGAATGCCTATGCAGACAGATAATGACCCCCATCATCCTCCCCGGAGTCATCCTGCAGAGAGGAGGGTACCCTGTTGTACTGCCTTTAGC